>NC_092029.1:9205884-9505884 GCF_042242105.1 Pempheris klunzingeri
CCCTCTCCCCCCTCCACCTTTCTTACTTTGGTCTGAAGAGGCAGAGCAAAGCAATAATTACCACTAGTATGAGTGCTAAGCCACCACTCTTTGATGTGCCAGAGAGAGTGTTGAGCCAGTGTTAATCTCTGTTAGTCTGTGTAGAGGAGCCCTGATAAGGCCTGATAGCGCACTCTGTAATGAGGGATTAGGGATTAAGACTGCGGTGGAGGGGTCAGCTCCCCTGCGGTCACGCTGCGGTTGATCCAGGCCAAGTTTTTTGTGAGCTTTTGCCACAGCTCTGCCCAGTCAGGCTGTTTCCTTGAAACAACTCGGAGAGTGTGCGACTGTGTGGTGAAAAATGTTTTATTCTATTGGCCGTTTGTATGATCTAAGGGGATGCACCTACCCACTCGCCGTAGTTTTTAGCCGTGTGTTTCCTTTCCCTTGGTCATACCACAAGTGATTGAATTGTAGGTTGAGCCCATATAGTCTGGTGCCTTAGTGTTTGTGGTCATTGAATTTATTTATGGTTGTGATTAAATGACATTGAAAATGGATGTGATTCTCACAGGGCAGTCAGTCACCTCAGTGACAGCTAGCATCCCATGCATAACAACTGAATGGTTCTTATGGTCAAAAGGAGTTGATTTGTTGCCCTTAGAAAATGATTAGTTCTAGGGGGTCCCAAGTATTGTTATATAGGTCCCTGGGGGCATACTATATAGGGTTAATTTACAGTTAATGTGAAGCTGGAAGTCAGTGTATGGACTGAGCCTGATGTTTGACTTGACTGGGGTTAGAACAATACACTATTCCGATCTTGTCATTTGAGTTTTCGAGGTGGAATTTTGGATTTTAATTTAGATGTTGTGTTAAAGTGCATGTGCGGGCATGCTGTTGATTGGTGTATTTGTGTATCTGTGTGCATTTGCATGCTTAGGCTGACTCTGGAGCAGAAGGAGCTGTGTCGGAGCCGACTGAAACTGCTCTCCTACCTGGACCGGCTGGCAACATATGAGGTAACAACTATCACCAAAACATTTTTCCACTACTTATGCCCCGGGGAAATCCTGCATATGGGATATGATATTTATCACAGCAAATAGTGAAAAACGCCCATCGAAGTTTCAGAGAGTCCAAGGAGATATTTTTAAATGTATGTTTTGTCCTACTGACAGTTCAAAGCTGAAAAATATGCAGTTTAATATCATAAAACTCTTTTTTTTGTTGTTGCCATTTTCGCGTAAAAAATTACCTTAACAATCCTTTTATCAAATGTTTTGCTTTAATTGTCAGTCGATCCAATTGTTTTAGCTCTATATCTTATACAAACCGGAACCAAGCAATTGACAAGAAAGTCTGCTAGGGTCACTTAACTGTGAAGCGAGAGCTTCACTGATATTTCAGAGGTTAATTTAACATCCTGTCTACACTGCAGCCCGTCAGCAGCAGCTTCAGTCCTCTGTCAGTCTCTACTCCGAAACCATTCAACCACAGCTACACTGTTGTTATATGTGTACAACCTAAACTCGTGCTTTATGCTTATAACCAGGTTATAAGCATAAAGCACGCGCCGTTATGTGGCCTGTGTGCTTCTTTTTCATCATTATTGAAACTCTCTCTAATAGTGTGTTGATTGGTCCAGCTTTGAGCCAGCAGGCTCAGTGAAGTCTGTCTAAACTGATGTCTCATTATGAAAACTGAGCTCAAGAGATTGAGGCTTGCCTCTGTGAGACCTCACAGGAAGGAGAATGTGATTGCTGTACTATTAACTACTATTAAATTCATATTAAGTTTCATGGTCACTAAAGGACCATATTATTATATTTTTGCTTAACATTCTTTATTGCTTAGTCATTTTCCAATTGACAGCCAAATGTCTTCTACTTTCATATGCAATCCCTCTAAAGCATGGAGGCGTTTTTTCGCATGCCTTTTATTGATACTCTCACTTAACCCCACTAATCCCTTTTTAGAATTATTAAAAGGTTGTAGAAAATATTTACGTGAGAGGCATTTGAAGTACATAAATAAAAGAATAAATAGTTTGGCAACTAGCTAGCTCAGAGACCAATTCCAGAATATATTGTGTTTCTCTTCCACAGTACACTACAGTATATAAGCATCAGAGCACCAAAGATGGACAGATGCTTTAAGTCAAACTTTGACTCTTGCAACTACTTCACACTCAGATTTATGATGTATAATGTTAGCATGCAAGCCCTTTTCATCCACAATAAATCACAGGCGAACGGGGCCATACTTTCTTCCATGCAGGAGAGTGGAGATGAGATTTTACCCTGCTAGATATTCAACTCAGACAGAGTGACGTCTCTCTCTTTATTCGGACATTGTCATGGTAACTGCAGCGCTCGTCAGATTCCTTTTGCCCCAATCCATTTTCTCTGGCTGTCTATGAATATGATATTAGGGTTTTTATCATCCCGACTTGGGCTGGCTCTGTCTGCATATGGCCCATTCAAAGGCTATCCATCAGACACACTGACTCGCACACACATCCACACAAAGACACACACACACACACAAACACACACACACACACACATATCCTGGCGTAGAGGATGCTACAGATATTTCATACACACAGACACACATAAATCTCTTTACGCCAAAGGCCAGGGCAACAAATGTTCCCTCCTGACATATGCGTGTGCACACACTTAACGCACTCTCATACCGTCTTCAGATAGTTCTTATGAAAAGGACAAGGCAGCATGTTTGCTAGAAAGTTTAATAGCATCTCTGTTGACTTTGTCTTAGTGCATTCATTCGCAGCCACAGCCTCTACACTCTTTTCCTCTCATCCTTAGCTTCACTTCCTACCCACTTCCACTGTTTTCTCCAGAAAGATAGCCCTCTGCTTCACATATTTCTTTGTACGAACCACAGTTGTATTCCATCATACTCAATTCCTCTGGCCTCTCTCCTTCTCTTGTCTTTGCAGGAGATACTTGGCGGCCCTCATGCAGCGGAGCAGAAATATGATGCTGAGTTCTTCAAGAAGTTCCGCAGTCAAAATATTGTTTTGTCAGCAAGGAACTATGCCAGGGTAAAATCGTACTCTTGCTTTCTCAAAATCACTTGCTAGTCATCTCACTTACTTGTCTTAGCTCTTGGCATCTCCATTTGGCACTAATGTGCTATACGCTCAGTTGCCAGTTTATGAGGTTTATTAGGTACATAAAACAAATGCGGCCCAATGCAACACTCCTGCGGTAACACGCACTGTACATATAATGTTACAATGTTAAGTTTTCGTGGAAACTCTTTTAAAGTGTTATTGATTCAACTATATGATCATTTTGGAGGATTTAGTTTGTGGTGCTGTCGAACTGTACTGCATTGTATCGAGAGGTGTTTCTCTTATTTAGCCTCCCCTCAATGATATACAGGGTTGGATAAAATAGTAGAAGCACCAGTCATTACGTTTATATTATAAAGAAGCAACATTTCTTCTGAAATATATCGTATTGGTATTCACTCAACACTTTGTGTCAAATAATTAGATTTAGATTTATTTGTTTGCCTACAGGAGAGTAACGTGCAGGCTCTGGATATTTTGTTCACGTACCACGGAGCAGAACTCCTCCAGCACCGGCTAGCTGTCCTTTACAACTTCCCAGAAACCACGTCTCCACACGAGTACACAATCTTGCTGCCCGAAGCCTGGTGAGACACACAAATACACACAGCCGTTAAGGTCTACATTAGTTACCTAGAACACAAAATCTTAATTTTTTGAATAAGAAGTGGAGCAATGGGTAGAAGCACATCATTGAACATGGGGATGGTGCTGAAGTCCAGTCATTGAATGCTCAAGGCAAATATGAAGTGTTGCCTTCCTGTTTTTCTGTTATAGAGCGTGCACTTTCAGTGAGATATTCCAATTCAATTATCCTTTGGCAGTAAAAAGGGCAACATGTCAAGATAATGTTATTCAGATTGGACCCTGTGTGTTTTTTACAGATGCTGACAAGAGGGTGAGGAGTTCTATTTTTGAATTCCAAATAAGCATGAACTATTTTATTCTTTTTCTGATGTACCCAATGTTGTGATTTACACCACATTATGGAAAAGAAATTCATCAACTGATTAAGATGTACTCACATTGATATTAAATATGAAAGTACTTAAGTACTTGAAATGTTTTTATATAAGAGAAAGTGCGGTCTTAACATGTCCTTTCAATTGCAATTCTAGAAATGTAACACAACTGAAAAACTAGCAGCCTAATAACAGCAGCGTAATAGTACATGTATTAGCACAGGGACACGCGCCCTTTCTGATGTCTGTCAACATTTGCACCTCTCTGGAAAGCACAAGTTGCACTTCTCACTACATTTCAAATTAAAACCACCTAAAACTGGAATCACACCTATCTCGGAGCGTGCACTCAAAGATCTTTCTCACTTCTCCTGCTTTGTTCTCACCTTCACGCTGCACCAATCTTTTTGCCGTCCTGGAGAAACACACACTTTTACAGGCTTATTTTTACTTTACACAAGTGTACACACAGAGCCACAGCTTAAGGGCTGGCATTGCCAAACACAGCAATGAAATAAAAGGAGAGAGACTTAATTGCCACTTCTAAATTTACATGCAAGCTAAGCTGAGCACCTTGAAATGATTCAATACTAGCTGCAATTATTGCAATTGTCCGCCTGCACTTCGGTTTTGTTCTAGTTTTCACCTTTTGGAGGAACACTGAAGGGGAGGGAGGTGGGCAGAGGAGATAGGAGTGTTTTGGAGAGGAAGAAGTCATTGCTCTCCCCTTTATGGTTCACCAATAGAGGTGACAGACTGGATTTACAGATTATTGCACCCAGCCATCCATTGTGCCTTTTTGTTTCCCTCTTACTCACTTTTTCTCTATTTTCCCTTGTCTTTTTTCCCTTTGTCAACTTTCAACTATTGCTACTCTTTGCTACTGTACTCTTATATGCCAGTATTTAATTTGCTCATATAGCACAAATGCATTTATATAAAGAAACAGGGGTACAAGGCCAAACTCCCCTGGAGTAACGAGCTAAAGTACACCGTACAGAAATTATTGTTCTGACGGCTTCCTTCCATCCATTCACACACCGCCACTGCTCCCTTTTATTAGCCACGTCTGAGCTTGTATGGAGGTCAGGCAGCTGTGGCTTTGCAGTGAGCATCCATCATGGCTCTACTGCTGTGGGGCAGTTTCCTATTTTCCCCAGCCTGTGAGCACCAACTGCTCCTCCCAACAGAGTTCGCTCCTACACTGCAGCAGACGGAGCCAGCTAAAAGCCATCTGTTTGGCTCTCACTCTCTATATACTAAAGTCTTGCTTCACTGGAATGGGAAAATATTATCCTGTAATATTGATCAGGTCTGCAAGGGGACCTGTAGATGCGTGGAAGAATGCAGAATGCTGGTATTTTGTTGTAAACTTTGCCCATAGCTTGAAAGGGCTGATCCAGTGCAAATAAAACTTTGCCTTGCATCTCCATTTTCCTTTCCTGCCTCTCAGGCTGGAAAGTAGATTAGGGGGAGCGGGCATGGAATAATTCATTCCTCCCATCGATATCCGAGCTCTCACACCAATATTTACTCTCTCCACCCTCCTAAGCTGCCTGTCCTTAATGAGAAAAGAGGACCAGGGAGCAGGAAAGGACAGAAAAAAGAGAACGAAAGAGGTTCACTCTCTGTGGGCATTTTAGAGGAAGAAGTGGGACCTCTCGATCTCTGTCATCTCTGTGTTAAAATTCCAATCGTAATGGATGAACTTGTGCTGGAGTGTTGGTAAAAATCTTCCTACTTTTGTGTGTTGACATAAATCACATCCGCTACTCGGACACTTCTTATGTATTTTGTGATTGGATAGAATTTATGGCCGTGTTAAAAAACTGCTGCAGCGCGTGTGCACTCGGCCTTTAACTGCACCAAAGCTATAGATGATTTGTAGCCCGCACTATCTCCTTGAGTTTTACAGCCACAGTACATATTTTTCTGTCTACAGACAAATAGATAACAAGAAGAAATGCATTAATCTTAGAATAAGAGATAAAATTGCTCGTGTTCATCCCCGCGTCTCACTATGCGTGCATGCGTTCATACACTTCTGTGAGTGTGTGTCTAAGTGTCTGAGTCTTGTCAGCACTGACACGCCAGGTTACAGAGTCATTCTTCACTCTGGTTTCTCTTCTTGTGTGTTCCCTATTTATCTTCCTCAGACCTGTCACACTCAAGGAGACCAAGAAGAAGTAAAGCGTAGAACCAACATGGCGTTTAGAAAAAATATAAGTCCTCGCTATTTACAGCCAAGGCACGACTCAGACTTTTCAAAAGTTCTTTGACTCGTTTATTGTTCTGCTTTTGTTTTTTTCCCACCTGTTCTTCCTTTATTATACTCCTCTGTTTCCATTTCCCATATGTTGCTACCTCTCACCAGCGTTTTCTTGTAGTTTATGACCATGTTTAGTTCGAGGCAGCAAATGCTTTTGCTGATTTATCAGGTGCCTTTATAGGTGGGTGGGTAGGTGTGTTGTGGTGTGCTGGCTAGTCATTGTTCTTTATTCTGATATGTTTACTTTGTTGTGATATTTGCTTTGGGGCTTGTTTGTCCCTAAAACTGTCCCTTCCTCTTCTAATTTTACACCTCTCTCCTCCTCTTTTCTGCTATGTCTTGTTCTGCCTTTTTGTCTCTCTCTACTTTCGCTCTCTCAGTCTTGATGACCGAGATGAGTTGGTGTTGATTCCATGGGATGAGCAGAGACACAGAGAGATGGACTGGTGCGAGGCAGACGAGTGCAGGTAGGCTTCACCTTTGACACAAACACACTGACGTTATCACATGATACACTGTGATAATAAACCACTGAGTTATGCTGTATCATAGTGAAATCTCACCGTACCCATCATAACAAAGCCTCTCGCAGCGTAGAACTGTTAAAATTCATGCTCCATACAGGCCAGATGCTTCTGCTGGCATCATTATGTGAAACAAAACATGACATCCTATTATCGAAATGTTAAACAGAACCATAACAAACTAATACTGAAGCTTGTTGCACTGCCAATTTATGGCATTTGCTTGCTTCTGTAGAGAGGCCAGCTTAATTTACAATTTTATTTAGCAAGCTCTTTTATTGCTCTTTGGTATAGACTCATAATATCAGTTGGCCATTGTGGTACGCTTGGCCAGGGATTGCAGGCATACTGTGATTTTGTGATGCCAGTAATATTTGGGACTGTGTTTACAACGTTTTGTCACCCACGCCTCCTTTTTTGTGCCATGTTATATTTTTTTTTTCTCTTATCCCTTCTTACTCTAACCCTATATTCTCCTTCTAAAAGGATGAGGGTGGTGATATTTTACATTTTTGTAAGACCAGAATCGTTAGTCTGCATTAATCTGGCTCTCGATACTTTCCTGTTTGTAGCGCTCAAATGTGAGAGAGACTCAAAATAAACTACAGTGCCTACATTCATCCATCCATTATCTACACCGCTTATCTTTAAGGGTCGCGAGGGGGCTGGAGCCAATCCCAGCTGTCATTGGGCGAGAGGCAGGGTACACCCTGGACTGGTCGCCAGTCAATCACAGGGCTGACACATAGAGACAGACAATCATTCACGCTCACACTTACACCTTCGTGGAATTTCGAGTGACCAATTAACCTAACCTGCATGTCTTTGGAGGAAGCCAGAGTACCCGGAGAATGCCCACGCAAGCACGGGGAGAACATGCAAACTCATGACAAAACACATCACCCAGTACACTGCTATGGATCATTGATCTATTTTTAAGAGGCACAGAGGAATTGGCAATATCAATCTTTGGCTACACATACAGGATAATGCTGGTAGGATAATGTCATTGTTGTTTTTGATCTTTTTTGGTTGCTTATAAGAAAGTGTATTTAATATCACCAGATCCGTCCTTTAATTTGTGTTTTTCTGCATTATCTACTGTTGCTACCCGTGCTACTTCTCTAAAAAGTAAATAAACACTGTAGATAATACACACTCTACTCCCCGTCCTTGCCTCCCTCAGAGCAATGCTGGCCCAGAACTTGTTTGACGATGACAGTTTCC
This sequence comes from Pempheris klunzingeri, assembly GCF_042242105.1. Lineage (NCBI taxonomy): Eukaryota > Metazoa > Chordata > Actinopteri > Acropomatiformes > Pempheridae > Pempheris > Pempheris klunzingeri. The sequence continues at coordinate 9,213,952 of NC_092029.1, forward strand.
TGTACGAGGAGGCTCCAGAGCTGCTGAGGTTCCGCACAGCCACACCCTCCATCGAGCTGCTGACTGACTGGTACCAAAGCAGAGCTAAGGATATAGACTCCTGCTCCAGACAGGTACGAACAGCGACCACTGATGTCGTTGCAGGTTCCCGTTTGCGGGGGAAAAAAAAACCCAAACTGGCGAGACTGAATCAAAGCATCAGACAGCTGATTGGTAACAAAGATGCTTTACTTAACTCAGGGTTTTGGCTTTCAGCAGACTCCACTTTCATAGAATTATGGAAATGTCTGTCATTTTCACCTTGCAATCAATTTCTTCATCCTTTGTTAGTGATTAAAATCAGCTCCATCTGGGAGAAACTTCTCTGGGAAACATTTAGGGGAAACATTTTTCCCACCCTGCAAAGTTTTCTTTTCAGGATCCGTCTTCTTTATTAGAAGTTACAGCAGGACAGCAGCAGAAATGAATTAATAGACATCTGGCAATTTGGAAGATAATTGCCATTTCACACTTCTTTTCCATGATTGGGGCAGAAAAATGTGACGAGCTGGGATTCAGACTGCAGAAGAGATGTTGCCAACCTCCATCAGTAAAGGTCACTTTGATCCTATCTGTGACAGTCATTATCATATTTGCCATATGGACTTCTAATGAAGAGCAACCAAAGCTTCTGTCAGACGCGTTCTGTTGCAGTAACTGAAAAATAGGACTTGATAGGACTTGTTTAGTGGAGTAATGGGATGTAACCGCTGGAGCTGCCCACTCTCTCCGCCCACTCTATCCACACAGCAGCTCTATCCCCTCTTTACCTCTGTCACAGTGATGGATCAAGGTTGTCACAGAGCTCTCTCTGTCTTTGTGAAAGGACTAACTAGGGTGCAGTCATATCTTTCCCCTTCATTTCTCCATTTTATCCCTTTAAGTGGGTATAAGGAGGATGGAGGAGAAGAGATTTGGGGGTCCATTGCTCATTTTTGAAGACAACTGGGGAATCTTGGCTTTCATCATCCTCTTAAAAGTGAAAGAAAGAAAGACTGAGAGACTTCAGTCTGTGTATAAAAGGAACTCTTTGTTAATCTCTAGGAATCCCACCAGCTCTCTCTTTCATTCTCTCCCTTGTTCCTTTTTAATTTGACCTCATCTTCTTTTGCTCTCTGACATGTTACTCCAGGAGCCTCTCGGGGCCATCCCTAACTCTCATGTCTCTGGCTTTTTCACACGCCTGTTCTCATTTACGCTCACGTACACGCGGCAGAGAGAGAGAGAGAGAAAGAAATAACTCTGCCTTTTGCTGAGCCTTTTTCCCTCCTTCCTGCCCTTTTTTCATTTGTTTCCTCTCATTTGCACCCTCCTCCCATCCCTCATCTGGTCGTGTTTATGCTTGGGAGAGCGTTTTAATGGAGGAAAATGGGGTTTGATTAAAAGGAGCCACATCAGAGGAAGCTGGAGTGTTTTAAACCAGTCACAGAGCCGTAGGAAGCGAGGCGCTGAATGGGAAGATTGACAAGATGACTCACAGAGGGAGACGGGTTTGAAAAAGCAGAGAATGGAAGCGCAACCAAAAGAAAGAAAAAATGAGATAAATGCTGGCCCAATGCAACATCCCTATTTAGGTTCGAGCGTATTAGAAACACAAAAAGAGGGGAGGACAGGAATAACAGATGTTGACGAAAAAAGGGGAAATCAATCTCATGGAAAGAGCTGTCTGTGGGAAAGAAAATGACACGTTATAAGAGGGTGAAAGGGCGGAAATAAATGATATTAAAAACAAATGTTTTTTAAAACCCTGTTGGCAACAAAATGCCACAAAATTAGAGGGTTGCTTTGGAAAGCAGACAGAATGGGGCGACAGGCATACAGAGGAGGCAAAGGGCCAGACTTGTAGTTCAAGTGGAGGCCAGTCATGGTGTCTTTTTCACAGAGTTCTTGTTAGAGGTGGGAATAGAGAAAGGGATAAAACTGAGCAGGGTTGAAAGGAAAAAAGTGGAAACAATGTTGGAGAGAAAGGTCTGAGATGGGACAGGGAGGAGAGACAAAGGAAGATCAAATTGAGTTGAAAAATAAAAGTCTGAGCCAGAGAAATCTGCTGGGGTGGTGAGGGGGAGATGGCAGAGTGAGAGAGAGCGACAGAGGATACAAGTTGTGTTACAGAGCAGAGAAATAATGAGGGGAGGGCATGGAGATGAGGTCGTAATTAAAAAGTGTGAGATTTTAACATCTGCATTGTCTGTGATTAGCTGGGGAATCTATCTCCAGAGAGCAGGGAATGAGAGAAGGAGGGAAGGGTGGGGTGAACAGGGAGGATCTTTACTCACAGTTAGATCAATAGACTTCTCTCTTGTTGTATCTAATTGCCCAGGCTCTGACTCAAGGTGATTTGAGGTTTTTTTCTCTTGTTCGGTGTGTGTTTGTGTGTGTAGACTTTATGCACGAAGGTGTACAATTTATTCAGCAAGAAATGTGTTTAGATAAGCTGAAGATGACAAGGTTGCAGACCCTGAGTGTGCGTGCATGTGCAAGATGCTGCGCTAACCGCTGTGCCAAAGGGCTCTCCTTTTCTAAAAGGTGGAGAGAAAGCAATCATCACTACAGGACCCAGCGGCATCTGCTATTGATTGGCTAGCATCCACAGGTGGCTGAGCATCGATTGGCTAGGCGTGCCGCCAGCGTATAGGTGGTCGGATATTGATTGGTTGCTCTTCTGGATGGAATTTTATTGATCAAAGTAGCAGGAAGCCCAAATCCTCCCTGTTTTATTGTCCAAAGACTAATGATTGGATATTATTTATGACTGACAGGTACTATTTGGTTTCGGATTAGTTGGGATATCGTTGTTTTGTTCATGTCCTAGTTCAGTGACCTCAGCAACAGTTTTGTATGGCCTGCTTTAAACCTCTTTATTCACTTGAGCAAGTTATTTTAGCTGGGTTAACTGTATTGTAACATGGTGGAAAGATACAAGTGCATGTATATAGTGATACTGTGCAATGCAGCACTACAAAGCAGAGCCTCAAGGATAACCACAAATGTCACATAGCAGAGATTAAGCATTAGTCTCACAGTAGTGCTTTCATGCTGCTTTGGATCCAAGTGTACAATACCCACCTTATTTCTGCAGGAACATTCTGAGGATAGCTGTTGACTTTAATATTTGTTTGCTTTACCCTAAAAGGTCATGTGCCACCTTTTTTCTGGTCAGGGTCATTAAAGAGCTACAGTTTTTGTGCGTGTTTTAACAAAGAGCGTTTTCACTACAGCCAACTTTAAGGAAGAAGAAACTAATTTGTAGTCAGTCAGGGCTATTTTTATACACTCTAGCAGTGTGGATCTAGGGATGGCAGTATCAGTCACAGATTGGTCCGCCACTTTGGTCCAGATTAAAAAATGTCGACAGCTATTGGATGGATTGCCACAAAGCTTTTACAGACATTAAAGGACCTGAGAGGGTGAATTGTACTGACATTGATGATCTGACTTACCTCTAGTGCCACCTTAAAGTTGACATGTTTTGATTTTAAGTGGAATGAACTCGCCATGTAATTGAGGGTCAATGTTACGGTGCGCGCAGGATGAATCCTAATGACTACGGTAACGCCTTGACCTTAAATCTACCAGCAGGTCAAAGTTTTCACATATTCAGTGCAATATCTCTACATCCGCTATAACTTTGTTTACAGACGTTCATGTTCCCCAGAGGCTGAAGCCCTCTGACCTGATCCCCTGACTTTTCCTCTGGCACCACTAGCAGGTTGTGCTTCAGTGTGAAATGTTTTGACAACTGTTGGATAGGTTTTCATGCATTTCCATGTGCACATTCATGATCTAGTGCCATCTTCATGTTACAATTTTGCAGGTTTACCCAATTCCTTGCTTTATTGTCGTATAACAGTTGGGCTTCATCACGTATTACATTCTATTCTTCTAAAGAAGAATTTGTCTAATGGTGTAGACGCTTCAGATTGACTGTTTAGACTATGCGTTTCTTTATGTCGCTTTTTCTTCTCCTCTCTTATTGGCTTCCCTTTGTGTCCATCAGGTGGACTGCGCTCTCTCACTGGTGCGTCTGGGGAAGGAGCGCGAGATCCCAGGGCTTGAGCTCTTGTGCGATGACATGGTCACCATGGAAACACTCGTATATGAGACATCATGTGAACTGAGTCTGACATTTAAAGATTTTCTGCAGCTAAGTGACATCGAGAAGCTCCGCCTTCTCATGAAAAATGTAAGTGACATGATTTGCATATCTCGCATTTCACGTTTTAACTGGAAAGCTTTTTCCATAATGTTTCAGACACAGTTATTGGTTTGAAAATGTATGTGTCATAAATTTAAGGAAGGAATTCTGATTAAATTGTTTTTAAGGTGTTGTTTTCGCTAGGCATGTGTTGATGTAGCATTAGCTTGGGTAAATGTTGTAAGTATGAGAGATAATCTTGCCACTGAAGTAAAATGAAGCTCTCCCGCTCTACAAAATCAAAACATTATAGTCATGGAGATTTGACATTGTCATTATTATAGCTATATATTTATTTAAAATGAGTCTCTGTTGTTGCTAATCCCACTTTACACTATATTTCCAAGCATTCTGATTTGTCTAGTTCACAGTATGTGGTGTGTTAATTGTCAATAAGAAAGCATTTCCCTACAATTACATTTCATTTTCACGTTCCATTGTGTGGTTACATTAGCCCTTGTCTGTTGCTGCAAAGAACATAATGCATGCTAATTACAACTTGAATAGGCAAGAAAGCAAACCGAAGAATTGCACAGTTTAGAAAAATATTTAATAGCAATGTCACAGTAAATCAAAGGCTTTTAATTCCTGAAATCCCTGACATTTGACAAAAAATCGTTCCATCCAATGACACCGAGGCCGATATGAAAGCTAGTCTGTAGCAGGTACTACAGTTACAAGTCCCCTTGGAGTACATAATATGAGCTGTCCTCTAAATTGTAGCTAATAACTGCCAGCTTCAGCCTGTGAGGACCACTGCCAGTAGGATCTGCCATACAGGCAGGCAGCCAGCAAATGTTGTTGACTGCACTAACACATGCTGTTTGACTGGTACTCCCTTTGGGTGCTATGTGAGTGTGTGTGTCTGTGAATGTTTACCAAACTTGCCTAGATTAAATCTCCCTCTTTGCTTGCGTCTGATGTCTTTCTTTATCAGAGACCCAGTGCAGCAAAGTAAAATGTTTGCGTGTGGGTGTGCAAGCTTCCGTTTAGCATCAGAATATTTTTATTTTGAATTTAATTTTTTCCTCTGGATGCACTGCTATCGGTTTTTCCTGAGTCAGAGCTGTCACAAGGGGGGGGCGAGGCCCTGCACGAACTTGACATTCATCCGCGCAAATCACAGTACAACCCACATACTGTAGTTATTATAGTTCAAGTTCAGGTTTAATTGATTTCATGCAAATTCAGCTTAAACTACTTTGCGTTCTTCTAAAAACATTAAAACAAATGAGAGAATGAATCTATATTTATGAATAGGAAATGCTCCAACACATTTGATTTTAATTACTTTTTGCAAACATGTACTCTGTGCACACTTTCTTTTTTGGGCTCTTACCACCTCATAACATTACATTCTGTGTTCCTGGCCACATGACAGAAGTCTCTGCCCGTTTTGTTTGTACATTTGAGTTGTCACTAGAGGTTTTCCACTCATTTGGAGTTTATTTCCTCTGTGGCAGCAACACATCACGTGAACTAGCGTATAAGTTCTGAGCTAACTCAACACTTGATACAAGGCTTGCTAATTTTAGCTGACACATAATGGAATGAAAAGTAGAAATGTACCAGCTTAGCAGCAGGAAGGGTACTTAGAACCCACAATGCAACAGTTTTTTAAAGTAAAAAATAATGTCTCACCCATGTTCTCAGAAAACTGGCATGCTTTATTGGTTCTGTTTAGCATTTTAACGAAAGGTTTCTCAATGGATTCCTGATTAATCCACTGGTTATCTTTTTCTATAAATCAAAGATAATCAATCAATAAATCAATCAGTCGTTTAATCTAAAATATAAGAAGTGATTCTTGCTATGATTAGGAAACCTCTGGTGTATACTTTTTAAAAAGTAATTTACATAAAAAGTTTGTCATCTGTTTGGGCCAGTACAGTACTTGAGTAGTACAAAAATGAATGTTGCACAAAGAGTCTAGTAAAAAAGCTGTAGCAATATAATTTTTACTACACATACAGGCAATAACTGTTGAAAAATAACTGTTTAGTTTGTGCTCAGAAATGATCAGTATTTGCCAGTACTTTGGAACATGAATTGGACATGAGGTGTCCAGGATAAAAACAGTTATGCTGTAGGTGGAAGTTTGGACCATGGGACAACTAAGAGACCATGGTCGCAGGTTGTAAGTGACCTATGTGTGTGGCAGGCACCTGATCATATCACTTTTATTATGCTTGCATTTACTGTGTCTTTAAAGTAAATGTCTTTCTATGACCAGTCCACCTTCGAGAGCTATGTGAAAGACACCTTCCAGTGGATGGTGCCGTTCCTGCACAGATGTGAGGGACAACAAGAGGGTGCTGCTAAATGTCTGCTCAGAGCGTACCTGGTCAGCCTGGGCCAGCGAGACCTCGCCCTGCCCCTCATGATCTTCCAGCACTCCAAACCTGATGTAAGTATCCAAGCACACACACACAAACACAAGTGTAAGGGGCGTCACACTTGGGAAACCACAACACACACACTGCTTCTACTGGCTGTTTGTGTCATGTCAGGGCCAGTGTCCTATCCCAGCGCTGTAAATGTTATATTTATGACCCCATAAGGGCACAGCCAAGGACAAGTCTCCTGGCTATTAGAAAACATGCACCACTCGAACAACACTCGAAGGGGAAAAAATACAGTATACCTCAGTGCCTCTCCTCTCCTCTCCTCTCCTCTCTCCTCTCTCCTCTCTCCTCTCTCCTCTCTCCTCTCTTCTAGTGCCAGCAGAGGATCATTGGGGACCCAGACCAGCTGATGTCGGTCGCTTTGGAGTGCATCTACAGCTGTGAGAGAGATGACCAGCTCAGCCTCTGTTATGACATACTGGAGTGTCTGCCACAGAGGGGCTACGGGTCAGAGACACACACACACTCATGGAGCCATGCATGTTTTACATGAGATTCATTTAGATTATGTAAACCATGATATGAGGATGGTGAATCAGTCCACCATTGCTTCATCCATTAGAATACATTGGTCACACTCACGCAAAGTAAACATAAATTTTCCCCGATTGCAGTTTGTTGCTCATGCTGCTTTATGTTCAAGTGTTCATTTTTCTGACAAATTTGATTTTAATTGGTTATTTAATGCTACAAAAAGGGGGTATGATGTCATGATTGACAGCTAATCCCCGCCCTGCAATTGAGTAGGACATGCGCAGACAAATGATGCCGCCAGTGCAAGATAGCATCACCCTTATCTGAAATATTTTGGCTTCATTTTTGTACAGTGGGCAGAGGTGGAGACATGTCGTCTATCTTTATATGCAGCACATAGCCACCTCTTTCCATTCCCTACACCTTTCCACCTCTCCCCTAGAACCTATCAATAAACCTAACTACCACCTCTGTTTTTTTCTCCCTCCCTTTGCACATTTCCTGTCCTCTTCCTCCTCTCTCCCTTTCATGCTTAACTCTGACTCTAAGGAACCATCTGTTAGCCAAGCTACAGTCTATACAATATTTCCTTCCCTCTATTATTGCTGTCGCTGCCTCTCCTTCCCCCACCTCTTTTGTAACACATTTTATTTCATATAGCAAGAGGACCTGTCCTTTAAGTCTCCCATGAGGCCGTGTGGGTATGAAGTGCATTTGAAGGAGAGTGAATGAGTGATAATAAAAGACTGAGAAAAACGCGAGAGTACAAAAGAGAAAATTGTTGATAAAATGGACCTGTAGAGTGTAGAGTAGTTAAAATGAATTAAAATTACTTATTCTTAGATGGAATTACCCTTTCAGTGTGCACCTTAATTGGAAAATTGAATCACCACTACAATGAATGCTGCTTTTTTTTCGTGTCATTTGACTGCAATGAAGTACCATGCTTTTCAACAATGGCATCTTTTGCCTTTTTCAGCTGGCTCACATAGCTAGCTTTGGCTGTGCCGTGATCGTATGCACTTATCCCCTGCTGAACACTCGCAGCAGGGGGCAGCTGCTCTGAAACAAGATATTATGGTACTGTTTGGGAGCAGAGCCATGCTCAACCCGTGTATGGTTGTACTAAACTGAACAACTCTAATGCCGGGAGCCAAAGGTGCTGTTTTTAAGTCTTACTATCCACCTTAAAGCTAATCAGCTTTTCCTAAATCACAAAAAAAGCATTTTGCCACTTACAGCTGGCGTCTTCTTTTGAGTTTCATAAGATATGTTGGCTGTAACAGTCAGCAACAGGCTTCTTATGAACTACTGGTTAATTTGGTGCTAGCCAGCTTGCTAATGTTGAAGAACAGCTAAGTAATTTTAATGTCATTAATCACCTCATCAGCTGTGAGCAATTAATTGGACACCATTAGTCTTGCTATCTGTAGAGTAAGAGGATGCCAGTAGGGATGTAACAAATATTTCTATGTTTAGTACTGCTATTATTATTGTGTTTAGTTGGCTGCCTATTGAGTGTTTATTTGCTCAGGTTTAGAGATGTCCGTCTCATAGATTATTGCTGCCACACCAGTCCAACATAGGCAAATGGAATTTCTATTTGGGACACTGACAGCATTAAAAAAAAGTCTCAACAGCATCATGTCTTTGCAGAAACAATGTCCCGGTAACTCTAAATAGTACACAGATCTGGCTGTCACCAGTTTTCAGCAGCACTACCAAAGAAATGGTCCCTATAAAAACTGGAGTCTCTGACTTTGCTGCTGGTGGAAAAGTGCGCTGGGAGAAACCAAACCCTGGTTTCATGAAGTGGCACATGGTAGACTCTTCAGGCATCTGAGTCAGGCGAAACCAATAGCAATCCTGTTCTGCTTCTCCTTCAGTGTCTGTCTTTCATGGCTGAACTGATCAAAGCATGCTTGTCATTTAATGTGATTGAATACCACAGTTTAGCCATTGAGCTTGTTAAGTACTCTTAACAGGGTCTTAGTGTTTAAATATTTGCGTGTATATGATACTCGTACATGTTTTTCCTCTAAATTAGTACAGTCCTGCATTTCATACTAAGCATTTCACTTTGACAGACGGACCTCCTTGCTGCAGTGTTTGGATTAGCAATGCTGCAGGGCTCTACTGTGTTCACATTTCTCCCAGGAGTGATTTCTCTGACTTTCTCAGCTCCAAGATTGCCATCCCAGTGTAGAATATTACTGATTTGCAAGCTAGGAGAGAAACCACGAGTTAGTAGTTTCAACCCAATTTTCAGATTTCAGATTTAGTGAGACAGCTCAATTAGGTCCAAATCTGCTCAAAAGAATGTAATGTGCATTTACCTTTTAGAGAGTGGAAGATGCGGAAATGAGCAGGGGATTAGATGGTGAGAGGGGGGGGAAATAGAACGAGTGAGAAAGGATATTAAAAGAGGAGGAGCAGGAGGTGGAGCAACAGAGACAGTCAGAGCAGAAGAGACAGATGCAGAGAAATGGACTGTCAGGTCAAGAGTTTGTGTGTGTGTGTGTGTGTGTGTGTGTGTAAAAACAGAGACGTGTGTTCAATAAAACAGACAAACACACACCACTCACTCGCTGATGTACACTCACATGCATTGGTGCAGACACTTAGAAGGTTGTTTCATCAGGGTCAGTACTCTAGCGGGGAACTGGCCAGCCTGACCCAGAATGCTTTGCCTCAAGGCAAGGCATCATGGGGTTTTATTTTTAGTGGGGAATCAGTACAACCTCACAGTGGTAGGCCTCTCTCTCTCACACACACACTTACTCTACACTGTATGCACCACACTAGCATAAATACACACACAGGCATGCACTTGCACACTGTGCAGACACTTTAATATGCAAAAGACATTTCTACTTAATGCTCTACTTTTTTACTCCAAAAACTGTTTTGACGACATAAACATAAAATAACCAGAGCTTTTGTTTGTGTATATGTGTTTCATCATCCTACAGACCAGACACGGACATCACCGCATCCCTCCATGATCAGGTGGACAAACTTGAGAAGCATCTCAGGTATGTCATCAAACTTGCACCATCTTTCTCCCTCAACCCCTCCTGTCCACCCGGCTCAGCCAGGAGTACAGATTATAGCTAGTTCCAGGCTCTCCGATATGATGATTTGCTGTGCTTCCCTTTCCTTTCCTTTCAGTTTTAATTGAATATTTTTGGGGATTTGGACTGTTGGTTGAATTGACTCCGGCCCCTCATCCATACATCTCTGCTGTACTCGGTAGCAGGGCATTTAAAGTGCTGAAGAGAGCAGCCTATCAGTTGGGTGATTAGTGCTGCATTGCCTGGGAAATGTTCACTTTGTAGCAATGCTTATTACTTCCCTCCCCCATTATGGGCCTGATGGAAAACACCAAGAAGGAGAGGAGACATGGATGTGCAGTCAACACACACACCCGATATCAAAGGACCGCTGTTTGTCCCATGGTATTCAAACAGCCGTAGGCATTTTCTCTGTTACAGGTTAAAATCACCTATGTGTCGCTCTCCCTCTCTCTCTCTCCTCCACCCCTTCCCTCAGGGTGAACTTCCGAACACAGTGAAGTGATGAGGAGGAAGGAAGGAGGATAAGGATGAAGGCAGGGGGAGGGCGGGAGCCTGAAGGGAATGTGAATGTAGATGATGAGGAGGAGGAGGAGGAGGAGGAAGAAGCAGCAGCAATGGGAAAGCCTGTGTTAGAGCTTAGTGTTGGCCTTTACATACAAATATCCACACATATTTACACGCAGGCGCACACAACCATGCACAAACACACCCCAGGGAGCCTAGAAAGTCTGTTCATGTACATTTTGTGCTGAAACATTGTGACTCACACACACACACACACACACACACACACACACACAGACTCACACAGACTCACACAAGCTCACACAAACTAACACACTCTTACCCAGATGAATCAGGCAGTAAATGCGAAGTGTCTGCTCTCTGAGCGCCTCCAGAATAAAAGCTGTTTTCAGCTGCTGCCACTACCACTTGCTGGCACATTCATATGTGCACAGGGAACATGCAGGCCCTCCCACACACACATTCACACTCGAGCAAATACACACACCGTTGTAAAAATCAAGACTTGTTGTCTGTCTCTGTCTTTTGCTTACATTCACACACATACAACCACACACATACACACCTGTTTACTATGGTAATGAGCTGCAGCAGAGAGTGAACATCTGTAGCAGCGCGACCCTGTTGAGACTCGGGGTGCCGTGCTAATCCCACACTGACACAGACACGCACTCACACTCTTCCTCAGTCATATAAGACTACCGGTATTCACATGCTCCCAGACACACACAAACGCACTGTTACAAAGAGGTGGTGTCTTGTTGGCGTGCAGTTTATCATGTTGCTCTTCAGTCTACACTTTCTCCATCTGCACTGTGGCTTGCAAATTACTTTCTGCTGCCAAAATAATGAACAGCTAAGAGCGCACACATCTTCTACCTTTCTCATCTGTGCTCTCCGTTGGATTACTCAGGTTTTAGTTTACCCCTGGTTCTTCGACTTTTTGGCATTTCCTACTGTGACACTCACTGCTGCCAATCATCCCGTCCTCTGCTTTTACTGAAAGAACACCTTGATTAGTGTGACTCAAAACTGTATTTGTCTTTTTTACTGTGCGGTTTTCCTGGTCACCTACTGTACGACACTGACAGTGATTATATATCTGTGCTTATACTTACTAGTGTGGTGGAGGTTCTGGAGAAACACGGCTTACAGAAGCCCATTTCATATGTGAAGAACAGCCAGAGCAGTGAAGAAGAAGCCCACCAATTAATGGTGAAGCTGTGCCGCCACACTGGCCGCAAGTATGGACTTAGACACACACACACGCACACACATGCATGAATGCAGACACTTACATTCATAAATGTCTGGCAAGATTCCATGAACATACTGAACATTTGTATGTGTGTGTTTTTTTTTTTTTGTGTCCAGAAACCCCCCAGTCAGTGAGACGGTGTGGAGAGGTCTACTGAAGGATCTGCTTGACATGCAGCAGAATGTTTACACCTGTCTAAAACCGGAGATATGTCATCAGGTAACAGGCAAAATGGCAGAAGATGATTACAGGGAACAGTCAGGTTTTTACTAAAATAAGTTGATTAAAAAAAAAAATGAACCCAGCAATTTAAGACAAGCAGAGTGAACACTTTTGTCTGTAATTTTGTGCTGTGTGTTTCTACCTCCTGAACCTCTTAATTCAGAATTCTATAATACAACTTTCCAAACAATGTTAAAACTTTAACTCAGTTAAATGCCATCTCTTCCCTGCACATTACCCCCTCTCCTCCCTGACTGCTGCAGGTCTTTGTTGAGTCCCTGCTGTGTTCTAGCCGTGTGGAGAACGTACGCCTGGCAGGGCAGCTCATGCACTGCTCCAAGGTATATTACATTTGACTGCGGTACTCTAGCTGCTACACACTGCCCATTTGGGACTCCAAATGTTAAACCACCCATAATGAATTCCAATCTTGCAGTCACATTGATTTCTACATTTTGTATTAATGTTTCTAGGACAACCAGGATGTTCCTATCAGCTTATCTTTCCGGAGTAAAGGCTACGCTATGAAGGTGGCCTATGACAACAGTGTGGAATTAGTGTTGGCTGCTGCCAGAGAGTACTTCAACTCATCCACAACGCTGACAGACCCCTGCATGGGCCTGGCCAGGTGAGGAGGAAAAGTATTTTTCTTAATAGGCCAGGACCAGCCGTTATGTTTTAGATTGTCTGTCTGCCTGTCCATCCGTATGTATGCGATATTTCACAAACACCTTGAAGGAATTTCTTCAAATTTGGCACAACATTTCACTGAAGGATGATATGATTAGATTTTTTTAGAGGTCAAAGGTCACTGTGGCATCACAAAACACGTTTTTGACTATAACTCAAGAATTCATATGCTAATTATGTCATTATATCCAAAATGCCAAAGGTCGGCTTCACTGTGACATCATAATGTTCTGGAAAAACATTTGTCAGGCTGTTCAGTAAACGCCATCACTCAGAAGCAGGAAGAGAGATAGTGACCATATTTCACATTTGGTGGGATGCTGACTTGGTGATGCTAATCTCGGGTCTAAACAAACATGGATGTGAAATGTGACTTAACTGGTTGGTGGAAGCAAACAACCGCAAAGCAGTAATTTTTCAATGGTCATTTTGCGATTTACATTTTAATGGGCTAACTCCAATATAGAACCTCACTTTATATTTAAATCGATATAGGTCAGAGTAAAAATAAACGTTAGACATATAATATTGAGGGAAAGGTATGAGTTGGATGTTATTCTAACCACAAAATTGCCAGGCAGAAGTGTTTGTGTGCTGTCTGAGATGTTGACCTTGCTTGTTGTTGATGTATGATATCCGCCATTTATTTCTGTGTGGGTGGATGTGTGTTTTTTGCTTGCAAGAAATACTGATGGTTGGTTTTATTTGATCCCCTACAGTCACGTGAAGTTTATACCAAGTATAAGTATTTGTTTTGGAGTGTATTTGGGTCTGTTGCTGGTTTCAGATCTCCAAGGGGCCCTGGTGGGTGTCTAACCTTACCGTCTGTTCCTAGTGGGGAAGTGGGACAGTAATTGGGTCGTCATTCATTTATAGTAACTAATACAGAGGCCCCCCTCCACACACTTGGACAACATCATCCATTGTAGCACTCCCACTGTGTGAGCGTGTGCATCTGTGTGTTTGCTGCATGTGAATTTGAGATATGAGACAGAAAGTAGTGTCTGAACAAGTGCCTGTCGCTCTGAAATTAATAGTCCGTACAGACTGGCTGGCTGTGTCCTTAAGATTAAAATAACTGCTCCACAGACACACATTTTATCCTGTGTACTACATACCAAAGACACACACACACACCTGCCTGTGTCCTGAACGGTCGTGGTCAGTGGCACCAGGCAAGAGTTTACACAAGGACAAAAAGACTCCTCTTAAAATAACATGGGAATCCCCTTCAACTACTGAAGTAATCCCACAGCGTCACTCAGGACAGACAGAGGAGACACACTCACACGGAGACTGAGAGATACTCACAGACACGCAACGGAGAGGTGCAAACACACCATCAGCAGGTCCTTAAAAGTCTGAGAAAAGTGAAGTTCATACATCTTAAAGCTGCACTAATCTATGAACAATGTGTAGTTTAATAATCAACTATTGTCTTGGCTTAATGTCGTCTTTACATCAGAGTTGTCAAGGATCTCCTCTGTTTTAACTTGTTCTGTGAGGTCTCTGTCAGTCTCTCCTGACACATTGTTGTCCTTAGCGCGTTTCAAATACACCAAATTACTGAGAACAATCTGTCACATGTTGCAGCGCCACCTCGTGATAAGAAAGCCAACGGGAAAAGTTTCTGATAGTTAAATAATGTCCAGAGAGAAGTTCCCTTATGATGCTTTCAGTGGGTAAGCTTTGAATTTTTATTGTCACTGTTGTCATCTTAGTCAGTGCACCTCCGTAGTCACATTTTAACTCTACATCCTCACGCCACTGACAGCATTGAAAACCTTGTTGAAGCCTCACTCAGATGTGTATCCAAAACAAGAAAGTATAACTGACTTTCCCATTTCTGTTTGATGCCTTGTGCTGCTTTGCTTGTTTGGTACTCTGTCTGACCAACAGTGCTGGTGACAAATGTGCAGTCAAGAGCTGCTGGCTGTGTGACAGGCCACTTGTGTAGTCTCTCATCATTGTCATCTATACAAATTGACTTGCAGAATGTTTGGATTTCAATCCAGACATCCTTACACCTTTGACTGGTCCTCTTACTCTCCAAGCATTTTTTCATGCACTCCAGGGCACTTGCTGTGTTACACAATGTTGTGTCTTTCCCTTGAAGTGCCTTGTTTGAGCCACGAATTGCGCTGACTAACTGATGAAAAATAATTGAACTGGCACAGAAATTTGTGTCTTTAACATTGTTCAGAAGACAAGGCACCTCCACACCTACAATAAGGTGGCACTGACATGTCAGACAAAGAAAGCCAAGGCCTTCATTGAGTCTTTTTCAGCGGACACATTTTTCCATCTACAAGCCCATCTTGTGTCACTCAATGCTGTAAGCTCTGCTGTGACACCTAGCTCCCTCTCAGTCTGCTTGTGTGCCTGATGAATACCTGGCTGGGTGAAGGTGTTCAGACTCTCAAAGGTGAGAAAAAAAAATCCTGTTACTATGCAATTTGCTTGACAGGCAGGTTCAATTTGTAGGCCATAAAATAAATGCAGATAGCAGAGGGGTGATTCTGACGGAGTATTTGCTGAGCACCATTAACATGGCCAGTGCAACTGTACAATCCACATTGCTTAATATGACCACAAAGTGTCTCTGCGTTTACCTCTTCAGAACAATCCACATATCTGAGCAATAGCTCTTTTATTTCCAGTCCCTCTGTATATCTTACACACACCATTTGCTCCTGCTTAAAACAATGTGCTTTTTCCACAAGAATGCTGTAAAACTCAATCTCCTTATCTCTGCGAAGGATGTCTTTCACTATTTTTGCTGCCGTTGCCAACACTTTGTTTTGAGTGTCGTAGCAAGTAAGGTTGGAGGGCAATTCAACCTAGAGTGGAAAGCGTCATTATGTTCATCATTATGAACAGTTGCTCTATGAGAGTGACTTTACTGTGCAGCACCGATACCAGTAGTTTTAAAAATTCAAATAGCATTGCCATTGCTCCATACCCTGCCAATGTGATGTACGTTCGCCACGTCTCCGCACCCTCACTAAAACACTTTTCCAGTCCAGCACATCTTTGGTTACTAAAGCGGTATCTTTTTAGTGACTGCTGTGCTGAAATTTCCTGCAGTGAAAAGCAGAACACAGCGTTTGCCTCTGATCTATTCGGTGCGATTGTAGATTCTGAAGTAGCTGAATGAAAACAAATATCTCTGTTTTGGGTAGTCTGGCAGGATGGTTTAAGATAGACTGCTTTGCTTTTCTCTTAAGTCAGTAGGATTCCCAGCGCCAGCAAGCTGACTGATGTTGTTACCTCCCGCTCCCAGCTGGTCTCTCCTAGTAGTCTCCACTGTTGCATCTATATTACAGATTGGCATATCTTTTGCCTGGAAAAATGTCTGTATATCCATTTTATTAGCTGAAACTGATGCTTGCTAGTTAGCTAGCTATAATTTCTAATGCTTCGTGCATTCGGTGGGATGTTTACTGAGATGATGCTTAGCTGCTAAATCAGCACGTGATAGGTTACTTGACTATGGGAAGATTTTTTGCTGTTTAGTCTACCAGCTTCATCCTGGTTCTGCATTGCCGCCAGGGGGCTGCTGTGGACAAGGTCAATACAACATGCCAAA
Source organism: Pempheris klunzingeri (assembly GCF_042242105.1). Taxonomy (NCBI): domain Eukaryota; kingdom Metazoa; phylum Chordata; class Actinopteri; order Acropomatiformes; family Pempheridae; genus Pempheris; species Pempheris klunzingeri. The sequence continues at coordinate 9,230,426 of NC_092029.1, forward strand.
CACATTTGAACACACATCTCATTTGAAGGTATGTTATCGCTTTTCAACTCAACCAAGTCTTTATATTGTTAACTTGTTTACTTCAGACCAGAGTCAAAATCTTCCTTTCAGGTGTATCCCTGATAAATATAAAATGTAAAATGTATACGGTATATCTTCTGAAAACCAGATACCAGATACCAGGTTGTCCTGCCAGACCTTGTATGAGTAGGTGAGAGCCAGAGCAGAAATGACAAGAAAAACAGTGACTGATTGCGTCAGTACGCTGCTGCTCAATGTGCTGATGCACAGCTTGTGTAGCTCAAAAGGAGAGCGATGCCTCTACTATGGTGTCCCATTGATAACTGCTATACAAATGTTTACTTGTTTTCTCGTGTGTGTAAGTAGTTTTCTAAAAATTACAGGAAAGCACTTTGTGACTGAATTCTAAGGCAGTTTCCACACACAAACACACACACACACACACACACACGCCTGTAGACACTCCGCAGCACAAGTACATAATCAACATGCCCTCTCTCTGTCTCTCATTCACCCATCCATGGCCCTTTCCTCTGCACTCATTTGCCAGGACAAAGCTCTTGTTCCTGGCAAGAACACCAGCCATGCTCGAAGAGTGGGAAGCTGTGTGCTGAGTGTTTTGCAGAGTGTGTCTACTCTAGGCTGTTAACAACTCTTTTTTTAAAGATGTATGTTTTGGATTACTTTCATTACACTGATAGGGATTCTGAGATGCCTCTTCCTTTCTGTTAGTTGTCTTTGTTCACACACTGTAAGGGGATAAAGAAAACTGTGGGTCAGTGTGTGTTTCTTCGTCGAATACACATCCCAAGGACAAGTTCCCTCTCCTCCACTTAACTGACACGGACGTCAGAGCTCCCTTTTAAGCTGTTGTTTTATGTGGGATTTATTTATTTGTAAATTAATCATGTCGTTTTTTTCAGTCTTGCTGTATAATTGTGTGATGAAAAACCAAGAAAATAAGAGAGTATACTCACATCTCAAACAAGCACACACACTCACACATTCATTGTTCTGTTACATATGCTAAGTGATGTGCTACATAATCCTATTAAGGGTAATGAGTGTGGGTTGTGTTGCAAGAGGAAACTCCCTTGTCTTAGATCCCTCAAATTAGTCTAGACTTTGTAAATAAATCCGTTCGAGTGGTCTCACAGTGTTTCTGATCACAATGTCGAAACTTTATTCAATAACCAATTTCTCCTATAAAATGTTTTCGCAAGTTAGTAAAACTCATTTAGTCTGTACCACCCAGTTTGCTATGCAGACTGTGTGGTGCCTGTAGCCCTGTTTTTACAGGACAGACATATGAACGGTCTCAACTTGTCTCATCTAACCCCCATAACAAACCGAATAAGTGTATCCAACTAAAATCGACATTACACTTGGCGATCGTATTACTGAGGACCCAAGCTCTTCAGACCGACAGTACATAGTTATTAGTAGTGTGTTACTACCAACACTTATTAACTGTTAAACCACCAAACGGCATGCTGGGTACAGCTTGTTCTCCATTGCTCGCTACAGAACATTCGAGAACAGAGAGACTGGAGGGACTCGGAGATGTTACATTGGAGGAAAATCCAAATATTTTAAGCATCAGTGATGTAAAATTGCTGGCTGATAGCAATGACTAGCTGAACAGGTACGTTTTTAACGTGCTCTGCACTTGTTATCCACAGTGTCCAACTTTTGCTTTAAACCAAACCCCACCCACAACGATCATAAGAACATCAGTTGGTATGTGACTAAAATTCAGATTCCTCTGGATCATACAAGGTCATCTGATTGGTTAGCTCTCAGAGAGATTAATTCAGCTCATTGGTAGTCCGTGTCTTAACTGGTTATTTTCTTCATCAGAGCGTGTCTCCAGCTGATCACAGACTGTCCTCCGGCCATCCAGGATGAACTTGACCTCATCAGTGCTCTCAGCCAGCTTGAAGACTTCAGCGTCAGCATCCTGCCACTGCAAGGTACTAAAAAAACGTGTCTGTGTCTGGAAATGTCTCCTATTGCTCAATGAACCACATGTGTGCTTAAATTCCTGAATTTGTTGTCTGTGCTCTTGTCATTCATTGAAATGTTCTTAACATCAGACATGTAGAGGTGGCAAGGACGATGTAACCCACCTCTCACATCCTGGTACCAACCAACCTCTCTCCCCTCCCGCTGTCGGGTCGTTCATCCCTCCATATGTCACTTCTTCTTGCCACTATATCTAAATATATGGTTATTTATGGATCAACTGTTGAGCAAACAACATCTGCCTGATGGCCTAATTAGGAGTGAAGTGTTTGGTCTCTGCATGTACGCACTCTCCTACATACTCAATCCACACAGACACACACACACACACACACACACACACTCTTTTTTTATATTTCTGCTCCATCTGTAAACCTGACCAATCAGTATTCACCTCCACACTCTTTCTTTCTCTCTTCTCTGGCTCCACATCGGTGCCCTACCGCAGCAGTTTCCAGGCATGGCTCCCTGTTAAAGGAAACTGTGGAGCCACAATGAACCAACTTGGCCCCTTATCGCCTCACCTCTGAACCGAGGTGTTGTTTGCCTTAGAGGCCTCTGCTTTCTTCCCCTTTTGCCCTCATCAAACTGAGCTGCCAGCATAAATCCAATGTGACGGAGAGAGTCAGAAACTGCCACCTCTCTCCCCTTCTCCTTTTTTCTCACCTTTCTCTCTTTGCATCTCTTATCCCCTAGTTTTTTCTTCTCTACACTCCTTCCTCGTCCCTTTACACTCACTCCTCTTTCTCCTGACTCCCTGCGCAATCTACTAGCATTATTTTTTCACTGCCCTCTTATTCTTACCTGTGAGACAAAATGAGAACAGAAGAGTTTAGGAAGAAAGTATGACAAGGAAGTAGGACTGCAAGATATGACGATATAGATCGTGTGACAAAACCAAACGTCATTTGTTGTGTCTCAAGTCACAAGGGGGTAGTGGAAGAGGCAAGATATATCCTAAGTGCCTGTCGTTTGTAGTTTTACCCTCCAACAACCTCATCCTCCACTCCCTCCCTTCCCCCATCTCTCTGTGACAGCTGCAGCACATTGGTTGGAGTATGGAGGTAACTCAGGTGTTCCCGGAGCTTCGCTAAGCTTGTTTATTAGTTGAAAGAGACATCACTTGGTTTTGTTTTCGTTGCCTAAGTTCTGTAGCAAGTCTCGAAGTGTTTTCTGATTAAGTTAAGTGATCTATGTTGCATTATGAGATTTTGATCACATCGCACAGCCCTGCAAGGCAGGAATGAAGTAAAATGTGAGGTGCTGTATGGGTTTTGTGTCAGTGATTATTGTCTAAAGCCTATTCTCAATGCTAAGGGTCAGACTGGCATCATGGCTCTGTATTGCCTGTAGTGCTGTCATACTTTTTGTGTACCGACTTATGGACACTCGTTCACATACTGTCCACACAAAAAATACTCATTATTTTTCAGTAAAAGTCTCATTCCTGTAAGTTTGCACAGTCTGAGATAAACACACACAAGTGTGAAGTGAAAGGATTTGAGCATATGTAATCCATCTTAGGCTGTCTCCTGCAGCCCTCCTACAGCGCCTTAGGCGATGCTTCATACACACCACCCTCCCCAGAATTCCCCCAGGCCTCGCCCAAAGTTATGCCAAACCATAAAGATCCTCAGCAGGGTGCAAAGAAAGCAAAGAGGCCTGTGGAGGCACTACGCATGCTATTTCTCAGGTTTTCAGTAGAAGTTTAGAAAAATATGGAAATGGTTTTTTGGGAGTCTTTGTGTCTTGAACCCAAATTATGAAAAAGTTTTAAACGTGCCTAAAAATTCCCTACAATCCTGTGACTCCGCCAGAACTGATATGCTCCAAGGTATTAGCCAGATTTAACGCATATAGATAAAGTGAAACAGTGAGCACTGAATTTCAAATATCCAAGAATTGTGTCCCTCACTAGTTGTAATGTAATGTAATGTAATGTAATGTAATGTAATATAATGCATGGAGTCATGTATGAGCTGTATGGTAGACACCGGAGAGTTCCAGATTCAAACAACAAAATGGATAAGGACATTTATAAAACAAGTTGTGGTACTTTTTACAGGATTACAGGCAACAGGTAAGGCCAGGAGCTGACAAATTGACTTTGATATTTGTTTCAAAGTAGATTTGCACCAATGTATCATCAGGATGATTTTATTAGCCGATTATTATATTTATATTATATTATATAATATTTCCTTATCCTATATGTACTGCATAGGAAGATATAGAAAGATACTGTATAGACATATGTTAACAGATAACCAAAGGTTAGGTTGTATTTTTATTTACAGTACATACAATTTCAAACATGTGATTTTGATGTATTGGTGTTTTTTTTTTTTTATATTTCTTCAAAGGGTGCAACTACTTTGCTTTCAACTACCTTAATTACTTTCATTACAACTAAGTTCAAGGTCGCATCTGTCCTACTTTTTTTTTTTTGTCTGTTCTTGACAACCAAAACCCAAAGCTATTCAGTTCCTCGGTTATACAAAAAAGAGAAAAGCAGCTTGTTTGAAAAAAATGACTTACATGATCAAAGTATCGAAATCGTTGCTGAGTAATTGACATAATTAAAAAAAAAAAACTTAAATCTTACTTACATTTACCATTCCAAAATGTCTTAGCTTATGTTTCCAGTTACTGTCAAGTTTAATTAAAGGGCTCATTTTTAAAATGTAAAGTACCCTACATAATAATGATTTACTTAATAATGATGAAGTTTTTTCTATTTCATCATCACTTATCTTCACCAGTGTCAGCCAATATATCGTTAGGATTGGCCTTTACTGTTCTGAACTATAGAGCGTTTGATTATTTTGCACACATCGCAGCAGCAGCTGTGTCCATCATTTACACCAGATTATTTGTGTCATCAGCTGCAACTTCTCCAGATTGATTGCAGTAATTAGCAAAACATGTTTGACACCCCTCCCCCTCTGCCTTCCTTCTCTCCCTCCCAGTGCGTCTGCGATCAGACCGTCTGTCTCTCATAGAGGAGTGCATCGCTGAATGCTCCACGGCCTACAAGCAGTCCACTACTCTGCTGAATCTGGCCTCCCTTCTCAGAGTGGCAGGTACCTACAGACGCACACACAAGACAACAAGACATTTTGACATCACCATTTTTCCTCTTTTCTTTGGGGTTTTTATTGGGTTTACGAGGGAACACATTCAATGAAAAAAAATCTCTTCTCTGGTGCCAGTTTCATGACAAAGCTCATGAGATAAAGTGAGAAAGGACCGCCCACGCGTGGCACAGAGACGCACCATAGCATGCGTGGGTACATTCAGTGAGTGCACTGACAGTTCTCGCACGAGAGGAAAATTCATCTTCATGAGCGGCATTGCAGCTTGCAAGCAGAAATCCATACTAAGCACACACACACATTCACACAGACACGCGCTCACAGACCCCGGAGGAGCGAGTAAATTTCATTCCCCAGACACATCATTTTTTGTGCTCTCTAAACCTTTTTTCTGCGCTCAGGTTTCGTGTAGTTATGACAGTCAGGGACAGGTTCAGTGCTCGGCCAGTCAAATCTCCAGTCAGTCAAATCTCTTCACCAGGATTTGTAACTTTGTGAAGAGAATAGATGGATAGATGGTGTTTTGGAGTGGCAGCCCCTTCATAAATACCATCTTAAATAATACACTGTTGTTGAGAGACTTTGTAGATTTTCTTTCATTTGGTGGTCATTTCTGTCATTTTCATCTGTCTGTCCTTATTTTAGCCCAAATTACATTCACTGTTCTTCAGATCTGAAGCTTTACAGGGGATATTTTGAGTTTTTTATAATCCAACATTGTTCAAATAAAAATGATTTGAGTTCTTGTGTTGTACCTAAAACTGAGGCAGCCACTGTTCAGCCTCTTTGAAGTTCTGTTTGCCTCGTGTTGTTTTAAGAAACAGATAAAAGTATTGATCCTCAAACTGCTTTGAAAGCTGATAGATGCTGGCAAGGTGCATTCAACTTAGTATTCAATTCAAATTGTTCAACAGATGGATTTGTAATTATACTCTAGTTACATTAAGATCATTTTTCGTATAAAAATATGTCAACCCCGTCTTTGAAATTTGCGGAAAATATCTATTAACAATCCAACTTTTAAGATTTAAAAGTAAGATTGGACCACAAAAGGCAGACTTTTAAGCATTAGTGCTGACAAGTATTTGACTACATACGGTATGTTGAGGAAAAGGTGAAATGAAACACCTATTGGGTTAATACTCGACTTAAAGAGGAGTCGGCCCTTTAAGCGACCTCCTACACGCTCACAAACCTTTCCAGCGAAGCCGCTAAAAAGTTTTGGTAAACAGATTTTAGTTCCTCGTCTCTCTTCCATCCTCTCATGTTGACTTTCTTTAGGAGTTACTATAAGCACAAACTCTTGGCCAGAAAAATATTTACATCTTGTGGTGATTCCAAATGGGATTCTCCTACTTTTAATATTTTTATTTGTAAGGGTTTTTAATGTTTCTGTGTGAGCTTTCATATCTTTCATGTGGGATTACACACTGCAGAGCAGTATCACTGCAAGTTAACTGATGAATAATGCAATTAAGTCAGCACATGAACAGTGATGAATGGCTGATGTGTTTTAGTTGAACTTTAATTCCTAGATAAAATTCTTATAAACATGTTTATATTTGGTTTATGAAGGGCTTCCCAACCACCAACAGCTAACCCTTAACACTGTCCAATTCCGACAACATGTTGTTACTTTGTGTCCTCTGAAATGACATGAGCATTGATGCCTTTCTCTGTATCTTCATATTCGTTTCTTTCCTCTCTTCAAGAATACGAGCAGGACTCCTCTGTGCCTGTTGCTTTCCTCTGTCTCCTTTCCGTTGTCTCTTAAATCGTAGCTCACTGTGTCCTCTCTCTCTGAGGCCTGTCGCCAGATAAAGGAAACCTGCTAACCTTGTGGCATTTCTGTTCTGTGCCGCTCGCCATTAAGTCAGCAGGCAGCTTTCACTGTGTGGCTTCAGAAGAAGAGGCAGAGGGAGATGAGAAGAGGAATAAACAAATTTTTAAATAAATAAATGCAGGGGGGAGGCTTTTGAAGGGTGCATAGCTCAGGTGCTCTGTGGTGAATATTTAATGCAGGTATCACCAGCACACCGGTTGAAAACCCTAAGGGTTTGGTTCCTTCCTTGGTCTTCAGAAATGCTCTGTAAAATCATTCAGTCTTACCGGGGTAGCGATGATTAAAAAAAAATTCGTTTTTTTTGTCTGACTGAATCAATAATTGCATATTCCAAATGAGAAAATAGATTGTGCTGATGTGGAAAAATCCTGGTGATCTAGTAAAGAGCCTCAGGAGTTCATGTTGTAGTCAAAGCTCATTAATGTGAATATTTGCGATTAGTTGTTTTTCTGACACGTCTCACCTTCCATCAAACGCTTTGATTGGTCCATCAACAACAGGTAAAGGCTTCAATCGGATTCACAAGATGTCTGGGTTAGATCAGCTTGAAATAAATATCAGAGAATGTCTTCATAAAAGTTTTTGGTCTAAAAAAAATGCAGGGTGAGTGCAGGTGTTTTGACACACACACACACACGTACACACACACACACACACACACACGTACACACAAACACAAACATCCTCTATATTGAGGTCGTGGCAGCTTTTGAAGACACCCTTTCACCAGTAACCCTGAAAATATTTGATCAGCACCTCTTTCCTCCTTGTAGTAAACACTGCATTTCTATCTGTCACTCACTCCACACACAGCCGCCCTCCTTATCCCACCTCTACACACACACACACACACACACACACACACACACACACACACACACAGCAATCCAGTGCCATCGCATTTCTTCATCTTGACCCTCGTTCTTTGATCTTCAGTGTACAGGTTTGTTCAGAGGTCCTGTTTCTGCCTGTGCCCCTTTTGATCGTCTGGTCCTCTCCTTTTTGTTTATCGAGCTTAGACAGAGATCAAAGATCATTCATGAGCCGCCACATGAATGTTAACACCAAAACTAATCCCACCAACACTGAGATATCAAACTGAGATTTATTCCTGTTTAGTGAGACAGTGGGGTGACATTTTTTGATATTTCATACTCCCTCTTTTAGATGAACAGACCTGGCAATAACATTTATGTGCTGTCTCGGGCTTGGGCTGCGGTGCAGCTAATGCATTTAGACATCCTTACATTACAACCTTGAGCTAGTGTGTGTGTGTGTGTGTGTGTGTGTGTGCGTGCTTGTGAAGTCAGATAGAGATTTAATAAGAGGTTTATTATGCCTGATGTGGTACGTGATATGCAGGATTATGAGATTCACTATTTAGTTTGTTGGATTGGACATGTTGATATTTCTAATTTTTTAAAAAGTGCATTTTTAAAGACTGAACACTTTCATGTTTGTGTGCTGCATCTCTCCAGCGTTGATGTCTGCTTAAATGTGTATCTGTGTGTATGTGTATCTAGGAGATGACAAGGATGCCCGAAAAGGCCAAGTTCTGACCCTGCTGGCAGAGCAAGCACTCCAGCGTCTGGACTTCAAGGCTTCTTACATCCACTGTCAGGACCTCATGGCTGCAGGTATGTAACTGACCGTGGAAAACTGTGACAGTACACAGCCTGGTAGATGACAGAGGCATCACAGAGTGCACTGAAGTCTGTACAAAAGCTAATGTGAACCTACCTTCTGCCCATTTACCTCTCCCCTCATTTGGTTCAATTATAACATTACATGAGGGCAATGTTCTCCAAAACTTTAATTATCTGCCAAATTTGTTTGAGTCTAAACAGAGGTCTAGTCTGATGACAGAACTCCACCAGACCCACTGTTTTGCTCTATGTCAAACCTCTCATTTGAACCATGAAGTAGCAGCAGGATCATGACCTTGGCTCATAGAGGTGATTATGTCTGTCAGTATTGAAGGGTTTCTCAGGGTTCAGCAACTCAGTAGTACCCTGCTGGAATTTCAGGCTTACAAATCACAGACTATCATCCATTCACATGCTGTCCAAGGCATAAGGTGATCAGATTTCACTAGTATTAAATAGCCAAGATACAGAATCGTATTTATTGCTTTTATTTCTTAAATCTGGTTTGCTTGCAAGTATTGAATCCCTAGTTAATATCTAGTGTCTGAGTAACAGCCTGGATATTAAAACACAGATTTTGAATCCATATGTAAAACAGGGAAAGCAACATGAGCTGCCAATTAGACAGGTTTAATTCCCACTCTGGTCCAAAGATGACATTATTCATCAAACAAAGCGCCTGTCAGATGGTCAAACGGCCTCTGAAACACCCTCCCTTTGGAGTGTGTGTCTGACAGTTTCTGTAACTTTCCAAAATGGCCAATCTGACATTTACACCCACTTAACACGATTGGCCAGGCGTGTGGAGGTGAGAAAGCTGCTACTTTTCAATCATTCTTTTTGGTATGTGCAAACAACCGCAGCCCTAAGAATATCTCAGTGTTAGGCCATTTGGAAGACCATAAAAACCTCTCATGCCTTCTCATGTGGTTGCGTGACGTATCAACTACTTGTCGAAGGTGAAATAGCAAGAAAAATTGTTAAAATTTTGCCTTTTTCACTTTCAAATAAGGGGTTTAGGTGAGATGGTTAACCTGATGATTGGACTGTTGAGAAACATATTGCCAATAAACCTAGTTTCCCCCATACTTTCAAGAATATAAGGCCATGTCTAGAAGAGTCTACATCCCCACTACTTGACAGGTAAATTGTTCCTGTAACTGATAAGAATGATGGTGAAAACTACAAAGATGGGAAAAGAAAATAAGTAATGGAAAAAGATGCATTAACCTTTTTGTTTGTGTACTGCATGAGGGAATTACAAGTAAAGGTTTACTTGCAACCGGTAAAACATACAAAATGACAAAAGCACTCAGCCAGTATAACACATCAGAGTAAATGTCACTGGGTTCCCTCCATTGTAATTAAGATGAAAATTACATGTTTACCAAAGATCACCATGGCTTCCTCAACCACAGCCGTGTCTCTTCACACATCAGTTATCAGTTACATTGTGGTTTGTCTGATGTGATCAAAGCCTAAGAAAACTGCTTACTTTTGGCCTCTTATATCCTTTCTTGTGTAGCCAAAATAACAAGGTTGGGTGACTTATTGTCTTTTCACTCATGCACAAGAACAGTAATAAGTGAGAACAATATCACAATAATATTCCAGTGTAGACTGCCTGCCTCTTAGAGTTTCCCTGAAGGGATTTAAAGAGGTCACTGCGATAATGATATTTTGCCTGCCCCCGTTTTGTGTTATGCCAGGAAAAAAATTACAGTGAATAGAATTTCATTGAGTCTTCCCCCAGTGCTGAGTAACGGGAGACAGTGTGGATGAGACAAAGTTGTTGGGGAGAAAGAGAAGGTGTAATCAGATAAGCACCAGTGTTTTCTGCCTGTGAACACAGAGGGAATAATTGAATCTGTTGGTAAAAATGAAGTCAGGATGTTGTGTTGGTTTTTGACTGTGGTGAAGTTGGAACAAATGTAGCACAGTTATTACAAAGCATCAGGCTGATATTTTCTTCAAGGGAAAACATGTTTTAGACTTAAATATGCATTAATATCTCAATGGCTTTGAGGGTTACACTTTATTTAGCATCAGTATCCTCTGTGTTTTTGTTCTTAGACTTCCTACAGGATATGTGGGTGCCTTATGTGTTGATAGGCCTTGGTCTTCTACCTGATGGAGTCATGGTAGATTAGCAGAAATAAAAGGACACTGATAGAAATGAAAAATATTTCTGCCCTGCTATATTTTGTGATATATAGAAAGAGAAATTGTGTGTCTATGTATAACAATTTGACCTTATATTTTGTATCATCTCATCTTGTTCTGATTGACTCTCGGCTATCGGAGTTGCTGTTGTCTCCTCTGCCAATTTAAAGTTTTTAAAGTTTAAATTCACATCATCCTTTTTTTTTTTCTTCTTCTTTCTTTCTTCATACCTTACTTCACCTTACCCTCCTTCCTTGTTTTCCTCCATCTGCTCTTCCTCCAGGTTACAGCCCAGCATGGGAGGTGGCCAGTCTGCTCGGTCAGTGTGAGGGCTTCGGAGACCTAGAGGCCCGCCAGGAGCTTTTAGCTTTCTCTCTCACTCACTGTCCCCCTGACAACATCCACGGCCTCCTGGCTGCCTCCAGTGACCTGCAAACTCAGGTGCTTTTTTTTTTTTTTATCTTTCATTATGCTTTGTTCAGATTCTCACAGTGTATGAATTGTTTTTCCTTTACAACTAGTGCTGATAGCAGCATTTTGTGTTAATACTCAATAACTAACTGCAAAACAATAAAATGAATAAACAAACAACACTTGAAAGACCCAGTAAACTGTAAAAGTCTTAATAAGTAAGACTAATAACTAAAATTGTGTGAATTCTAATCCTTTAGTCTAGCCTAGTGTAACAAACAAACTAGATTCAATGTAGTTAATTCATCATATCCTGTCTAGTTCAATTCTAGTAAGTTTTTTAGTTATAAGTGACAAGCTTTACTGTTGGCTTGCACTGATTTGCTTGAAACATAATGTGAAGAATCAACTGGGGTGGGAGAAGATGCTTGGAAAGGACAGAATTTGGCAAAACAGGCATATTAGTGGAACTTTTTTCACAAGGAACTAGATAATAAACTTTCATATTGGCAGAGAAAAGCACGGACACACCAATATCAGCTTCTTTGATAAAGGTCAATATCACTCCTCTTAGTCAGAAAAGTAATATCTTTCTCTAAGACTACCATCCCTCTACAGGGGTTGAGACTCTTCAGGGAGCTACAAGCTAAATCTGAAAGGGTTGTGAGATGATTAATAAGTTAGGAATGAGGAGATAAAAACATATTTTCTACCAAGAAATGATGTTAATTTTTTGTTTGAAACTTTTCTTTAATAAAAAAAAAAGCCTCTTCATGCCTCTAATAAATGTTCAGATGAAACAACCTGAGAATGGATCATCACTTTTTGGGTAAACTTGAGAAGACTTTTAAAATTCACAAGTCCAAAACCCCAGAAACCTGGGCTAATATGTAAAACCGACTTTTGCCTGTTATTTAAACTAATTATAGCCACAATTCAGTTTTCCCCGCATATCCAAGAAGATTGCTCTGCTAAAACAGCCGATTGTGTAACAAAATAAACAATCTTATGTTTCCTCCTGCTTCTTTCTGTCCTCCAGGTGTTGTACCAGGCAGTTAACTATCAAATGGAGCCTGTGACTGAGAGTGGACCAGAGGCAGACGAGACTGACTCTGTAAAGGTGTGTGTGTGTGTGTTAGTCGCTGTATGGTATATGTTTTTTGGTATATGTGCTTGACATGTCTCTGGTCTTTGTCTGAGCTGTAGGTTGTTTCTTCTACTTTTCCTGTGCGGGTGTGTCTCTGTCCTTTTGTTCGGTTTGTGTTTTCTTATTGCTCCATATTTGATGAGGTGTAAATCTAGTGTTAAAGTTGCTCAGCTCTCTTGGTTTATTTATGCCTCCTCCCATCCTCCCCTTCAGCACCGCCAGCTTTATGATGCCTTGAGTGGTGTTAATGTTTCATGACTAGCATTGCATCCCCTTTGTGTGTGAATGGGTACTCATTTCAAGCTGTCTGTTGTCATTTTATTGCTGTATTGATGTCCCTACTCTTCATCCGTGTATATTTAAGTCCTAGATTGAGAGTGCACACTCTGGAGGTGCATTTCTGTATTATTGTGTGTGTGTTTTCCCAAACATCTTGAGTGTATGTGTGTTTAGGTTCCTTTCATACCCTGACCCCAAATCCCTTGCCAAATAAAGTATTGATGAAAGGCGCTAAACGATTTGGCCCCAGCCCACTGGCCCTTTACATTTGGTTTTGAAATCTTTTTCAATTGTGCAGTAACCAACATAACATGGAAAATGGTGGTGTGTTCAAAGAATGGTATTCGCTGTAAGATTGTGTGTTTGTTCATTTTAAAGATGATGAAAACGTTCTATTTGAACATATTTAATTGATCCTTCAGTTCTCATTGTTGTTGGAATGGCTGAACAGTGTAGGCAACATTGATTTTTGCTTTAATGTTAATTTGATAATATCCTGCTTGACTTTAAAGGAATAGTTCAATATTTTGGGGACTGATAGAGGAGGATGTTGATGCTACTCTCAAGTCTTTCTCTTTAAAAATATGAAGTTACAGCCAGCAGCTAGTAGACTCTGTTAAAAGGTTACAAAATCCACCTGCCAGCACTTCTATAGCCTAGTAATTAAAACCTTAAGTCTCTTTTGCAAGATTAATGTATTTTGTCATTCTACTACATAGGGTTGCATAACGAAATGCAAACTATAATCCCAATTGCTGTATTAAAAAATCTGTACAAAAACTTAATTGGGAAAATGACAAATTGCCTTTTCATGAGGGGCAATGTGCCGAACTGAGAAACCAACAGGAGAGACTCCAGTAAGTTACTGGTCAGAGCCTAGAAGTAGTCCTGTAAACAGTAAATGAACATTTTTACACTTTTTGGTGTTAGTGAGCTTTAAAAGAGCTGGTAATCAGATTTTGTTTCCTGTAGACTGAGCCAGGTCTTTATGCTAGGCTAAGACAACTGGCTGCATGCTTTAGCCTTACTTTATGAGGGACAGATAAATGAGTGGTTTCTATGTCATCTAACTCCATGCCAGAGAGCAAATAAGGAAAATGGCCAACTTTTGCATAGTATAAGTACTCAGTGTATGTCTCTGATGCAGGGCTGTAAGGGCTCTGTAGTGCTTGAACAGAGCATAGTGTAATTCCCTCATGCAGTACACAAACAAAACGGATAAATACTCAAGAGCCCTGTGCTTATTGAGGCGCTTCTCTCAAGTACCTAATAAAAAACAGAGCACAGCCATGTCTAATACTTCGATACCCAGAGTCCTCAGCTCAAAATTTGAGGTAGCAATACAGATGTAGCCATCAGAGAGCTCCTCTGATGCAACTTTTTCATTTGCAAAAAGTAAAAGAAGTACTCAGGGGATCCTGGAGTACTAATGCAAGAGCATTTTAAGTTGTAAAGGCTATTACAGTGGCTATGACTGCAGACACACCACTGTGACACACTAGAATAACCTGGCTGTCATGTTTTTTTTGTCCATCCCGTCTCCGATGTCGCCTGCTTGGCCCCAGGCCTGCGCTCCCTCTGTGAGCTCCCCTGTGGGGACAGCAGGGGACCTGCTGCATAGGACAACAGCTAAGACCATGGAAGTGCTGACTACTACAGGGCTCACCACCAAGGCTGTGCTCACCGCAGTCAGTGACCACCGCTGGTGGAAGGAATCAATAAACTACCTCCGGCCGCTGCATGTAAGAACACTTTTACTGTTTTGTTTTTAACTGATGTGATCTGTGGTGAGGCTGATGACTGTCAGGGTCAATAATGTGCCAATTTAATTAACTAACTAACTTGTGAGTCTAAATGTTTGTGATTTTTCTGTGCTGTACTGACTTCTGTGTGTTTGCATATGCATAAACAGTAGTGTGCTATAAAAGTCGTGATCAGGCAACCACCAGTAATCGAGCAGTCACGGCAGATTTATTCACTTTATGTTCATTTTTAACACCATTGGATCCTCAGCTGCACAGTATGTGTGTGTTTGACTGCATGTGTGTGTGAGAAGACACAGTTGCATGTCTGACCCTGCTCCCATTTCTCACACAGTCTCTCTCACAGACTTCATAGTCCTCATCCAAAAACAACCAATCAAGAGCTCATCTCTTGCATAATTAATTGGCCCGCCTGTTGAATATTTCAATATCTGGTGGTTGCCGGCGGCTTGACTGGCTCGGTGGTCGCTGGGGCGGAGATTGATGGCGTCTGTGGTCTCGGCAGCGATTTGGGGTGGTGGCTCGTGGTCGCAAGTTTCTAAGGAAAGAGAAAAACGGAGAGGATGTGAGCTGGGGGACAGAGAGAGATGACAGTGCTGTGGGCATGTTGTGAAAGTTTAATGATGTTTTGATGGCTCCTCAGGGTCCCGGCGCAGGAGCCACTCGTCAGGAAGGGGCGTATGAGAACTCCAACCTGGAGCGTCAAGGCTGTAGCCCCTTTTATCAGGAACTCATTGACGATCCCTATGTAGACCTGGTGAGTGGTTTAAGACCAGCGTGTCTCATGGCTTATTATTTTTTTCTTCCTTTTTATATTCTTGTTGTACTTAATTTCTTCTTTTTTAACCTCGGGACACCTTAAATTACAGCAAAAATGCCTGAGCAGGTTTATGACTTAAGACGTTTAATTAGATTTTTTTGCTCCTACGACTCATAAACCTCTTCAAAAACAGTGTTGAGGCAAAATGAATATTGATTTTAGAAGTAATATTAATGCCAAAAGAATTTGTAATTACTAACAATAAAGGAAAAGCAGGATAAACTTGAGAATTATGGTATGACAACAGCCAATGAAACTGGAGATGTGGTAAAAAATGAAAAACTGTAGTGCTGTAGGAGGAGAGATGAATATCATAAAAATCCAAAAGAAAAGAATATCGACAGCGGGAGTTATGGAAGTGGAAAAGAACAAAAGTAAGAAAAGGAGTAGTTTGACCTTTATGCCTAGAAAATGGTCGCCCCGGGCTATGACTGGGCTTTTTACTCAGAGACACAAATCATGTGGATAGCTAAAAGAGTGGACGCGAGGGGAAACAGAGAAGGCCGATACATCTCCTCTCATGACATTTTAATAGGCCTCTCCAAATCCTTTCCTCCGCTCCATCTCCAGCATTCATCCATCTTCCATCATCCATCTACCAATAATGGCTCCCCACGTCCATCTGTCCATGAGTCGGCTGATCAATGGGATTGGTTTTTACCTTAACAGTTTCAACGAAGGAAGTGGGGGGGGGGAGGCTGATTGAGAGAGAAAGAGAGACAAATGGAACAAGACAGAAAGATGGATAGAGTGAGAGCGGAGAAGATAGACAAGAAACATTGTGTGTTGAAGCGAGAGAACAAACTTCTTTGTTCACCTCGAAGACACTGACACAACTCTGCATACAAGTGTCCTATAAATGAATTATCAAAAGCCCCTGTGTTAAAAGGCTTTATTTGGCTCTGAAGTTCACTTGTTTACACCATCTCTCATTCATCTGACTCCCTGGGAATTAAGACACTCAGTCACCTTAATCACATCTCCCATTTTATGATCGCTCTCCCTACTGTTGGGAATCCCTCTGTACAATGAACAAGTATTCAGTATTTATTTTACACTCTTTCGTCTCCGTTCTTTCCTTTTTTTTTTTCGTTTCCTTTTTTAGAGTCAAAATGTGTATTCGTCCTACAAAGATGTGCCTCAGGAAAACTTTGCAGAGGTTTTGCTGAGGACCGGCAAACTGGCTGAAGCTAAAAGTGAAGGAAAAACCCTGTTTCCTGCTACAGAGGGTAAGGATGCAGAAAAAGCCTACACACAGTTACACACACAGATACTAATACAGATAGAGAGGTATAGTGTGGCCTTTCTCTTGATGTAAAAGAAATGCAGATGCTTTGATATTATGCTAAGTTTAAACCAAGTTCAGCCCCGACTGATTTTATTATGGGGTTGATCTTCTACCAGATCGGCTATCGTTTGATCTGCACTTTGAATTAGCTGTTGTGCTGTTTGAGTCACATGGCTACTGTCATAAAATCTGTTCGAAACCATAGTGAGCTTGTGTGTAAATACTATTTGAATAGTATTTAACATGTTGTTGATACTGTGGTCTTGACTGAAACTGTGCTGTGAAAGAAATAAATCTGAACTTTGCTGCAAACCAGACAGACCATATTGTACGCATCTTCCAGCCATCTGTGGCTCCACATTTCTCTCTTTTTTCTTCGTGCTATCTGTTCATAGTAGAATTACACCAAGCAAAGCTGCCTTCGTAATTTACTGTCAACATTTTTTAGAATGCGGTCATCTTGTTTAAATTAATTGTCGCTCAACGAAGCAGTCGGGGGTTTCGTCTTTTAGTTCAGTGTGAATGACCATGTTGTCACCATGTCATTGGTCCGTTCTGTGTGAGCAGTGAAGTCGTACTTGCTGGATGTGCAGAATGACAGATCAAATCATGTAGTGTGAGTTAACACAACCTACAAGACTAAAAGCATAGTGTTTGCCCAGCTAAAGTTCCACATTTAAAGCTAAGAACCATTCAGAGTTGCCTGTAGCTGCTTATTGGATCATTTGGGGTAATCAGGTCCTAAATATCCATCTTAATTTAAACTAAAGAAAGCGCTTTCTATGTTTTAAAGATCGAGTGATTATTTTGTAGCCTGAGCTGCCTTAGTGCTCCATCTTAGTAAAGCTGAGGTATTTACAGAAAGCGCCGTGTGGTTTGCTCTCCTCCCCTCACCCTGCCCTCTCCTCTCCTCATCCGTCTAGCCAGGGAGCCCATATGTGGTGCACTAGGGGACAACATGGGGAGAATAGCCTCATATTGTCTAATTAATGTATGCCCACGCATCCCACGGCAACGGTAAATAATGACGCGTCACTGTGGCGATACCAGAGAGATAGCATCAAGTCAAAACATCAAGGCCATGCTGCATGATGGATCACAGCTGCTCGCTAAAATCAATGCCACTATAAAAATAAAAAGCAAAAGTGTGTTTGAATACTAATTCATGGACGCTGAGGAACTTGAGACACACTCTTTGATCATGGACTGTTAATACATAGATATGCAGGCACACATCTCTCTCACACACATATACATTCACACACATTCCGCCAAATCCCAGCTCCCTCTATTTCTCTCTTGCCGCTGCTGTCATTCAAATGAATATCTCTCTTCTTAAAAGTCACCTTCCCTTCGGAGCGGCTGCGGAGTGCGACGTGTCGAGAAAGAGAAAAGCCGCTGTGGACGGCACCGTGTCCGATAACAACCTTCGATTAATGACTCCCGTATCGGCCCGCCACACCAGCTGTCCTCAAAAACAGACTAGGAGATGGCCTTTAAGAAAATAAATATATTGATTTTTCACCTGGCCCAGATAAGGTGGAGGTAATTAATGATGACACAAGTGTAAAGTGACTCAATGGGATTGAGCTGAGTAAGGTGCAGAACCGGGCACGTAGTGTGAGGAGAAACAGAAGGAACGCACTCACACATGCATGCGGGCATACTTAACTTTAAGCCTCACACACAGTATTGAGTGCTGCCATTGGCTGCATGTTGACCAGGCCATAATCAGTTGTTTTTCCACACTGCCTGCGCCGGAGAAATAGTAATAAGTCACTGTCTCACCATCCTGCTAACAATTTGCCCGATTTAGCTGACACAGGAGCAGGAGTGTGTGCATGTATGTGTGGACGCACACACACACACACACACACACACACACACACACACACACACACACACACACACAGTCTCATGCGCCCACTCCTCCACGCGGTGTGTCTCTTTATCACTCTCTCCGTTTTCCTCTCCCTCTCTCACACGCAGAAATACTGTATGCTTTTAAGTCAGGGTTATCTATTCTGTGTGTGCGTGTGTGTGTGTTTACCCCTCTGGTAATTCCTGTCCCGATGGTATCAGTAGCTTTAGAGAGGCGTGTAATCAGCTCATTCTGAGGTGTAGCTCATTGAAACCCGGGGGGTAAGAGAGGAGGGGAGAGGAAAACGAGAAAAGGAGGAGGGTGGGCACTCTGCTTAAGAGAGCTGTTATGGCTCTTTAAAGTGGTGCGTCACACATGCACACACTGCACCTCCAACTATATGTGTCAGGCACTGGCCTGTGTGTGCACTTACGCACGTTAGTGTGCATTTTGTTCTACAGTATATGTCTCTCCCTTTGCCCCCGCCTCTCTCCCAGTGTCCATGCTCTACTTTTCTCTGTCTGTTCCATTTTGTCTCAGGCTCTTATCACCAACACAGGCTTTTGTTCTCCTTGGGTCTGAGACTACAAAGTGATTCTGTCTGCCTCTGCTCCTCTCTGCTCTTTCCCACTGTTTCCTCAGAGTGAGTGAGTGAGTTGATTAACTAAGGGAGTCTGTGTGTTTACAATGTTCTGTGTTCATCTGGTAAATAGAAGTAATTTAAGTCATAATGATGTGTGTGTGACTGTGATTGTGAATCTGCTGTGGCCTCTGGGCCAGTGGTTTGGGAAAAAAGTCCACCCCTGTGTCCAAAGCTCTGTCTAGACTCCAAATCCCATCAGCCTTAGGGAGACTGAAAACCTTCTGTTGTTGTTGTTACTGTTATTGGTAGTGTTAGCCTTGTAGTCAAATTCTAAATAGCCTAAATTAGCTGCTCTTGTTATAATATGCATTTAGAGACGTTTGTTAAGTTAACAGTTAAGTTAATGGGCTGCATTTTCCATTTTAAATGTACTGAATCAATTGTATTAGTGCCTTGAATTTTTGATTTTGTTTAGTTTCATTTTCTTTAGCCGTTTTGTCATTGATTTATTGACATTTCTGTAGTTCTTTTCACAAGTCATTTTCACAAGGTGGGACAAGGAGATAATTATGATTCTGAATTACTACTAGAAGGCTGATGTGAATAGTATTTCTGATTCAGCAGCTCATAATTGCAGACTGACAGGTATAACATTAACATAGCATAATTGGCAGTGGCATTAAAAAGTTAGTGCAAAACAGTTAAATGCATTGATTTAAGTACACTGATAGTAAATATTTCGTTTGATGAGCAATAAAAACTTAAAGTCCACTTACTATTTTTTTTCAATAACATTAGTCACATTTTAAACAGTGGATAGAATTTGCTCATGGAGGAGGATCTGTTGAGGGCAGCACATATATGTTGATTAGTGGTTATGCAGGTTATACAGTTAGTATGTATTACGGCATTGGGACCTAGCAATAGACAGCACAGGGAAACCTTCAGGCAGTTATTCAAAGTCGACATGACGTGCTTGGCCAGATCAGTGGTTCAAATACACAAGCCAAAACTAGTTAAACACAGATAATTTCAGATTCTCATAATCAAACTTCTCCGCCTGTCTTTGCCGCCACTATACAAAGGCTAATTTGGCATTCAGGGGATTCAACTTTAAAGTGCACTTAGACGAAGTTTGGACTCATCTGGAGAGCACTTATTAGAAGTGGGCATGTACTTACACGTTGAATAATGAATACTCTCTGTGCAAGAAACCATACACGCACAAATATGCAGGCACGCACACAACCAACCAACATTTGTACACAACACATGCAAGCACAGACGTGCACACAATAGCCCAGCAAAAAGATGGATAGAATCCCAGGACTCAGTGGGGATTTTTAATGATGCTTCTTGACTTTGTCTCCCGTTTTTCTTCCTGTCTCCCTCTATTTTTACCTTCCCTCTCTTTTGTCTGAACGACAGAGAGGTCTATTCCGACAGGTACTGTCGTCTGTATTCAGCAAACGTGGGATGAGACGCCTCCAAGAGGGGAGGGGTGGTTGTTAATCCTCAGTGCTTTAGTTAAAGTCTTCTCCCTCTCTCTCTATCCCTCCACCCCTCTCCAGTTTTACTGCAGCTGGCCAACGATGCATTTCCCAGGGACATGATGCTGGCTCTGTCCTACTTACTGGCCCTGCCTCAGGTAGGTGGACACTCAGTTGCACAAACACACACACACGCACACACACAGCTTTATTTTAGACACACTTCTAAACAGACTAGCAATGTAAGTGTGTGTAACAATGGAAGTGTGATTGTATCTTAGTGAGATTCTGGCAAATGACTGAGTGAATCCATATCCTCTATTGATCACTTGCCTTCCTAGATGAGCTATTGTATTAGACCGTTTGCATCATCAGTGTGTGAAATTAAAGCCACACTTAAAGGGCACCAGATTCAATGTTCCTGAATGACATCTAAAAAGCATGACATTGTGATGACCCAGAATGTTCTTCATACAATTCAATCAATATTCACGTATTTCTACAAACATTCCCAGCTCACAATATGCGGCTCCTGTTTACCTTGTCTCGGCTGTCAGAGGACAAGTTTTGTGCGTACTTTGATCGTGAAGAAAACAAAGTATAACAGAGAAACCTATTGGCAACAGCAGTAGTTCGTTTTCAATTGAATATTACATAGATATTTCCTGGAGAGCTTTTTATCTCTTGATGTTACTGACAAACTGACATTTCTATTGAATGTTGAACTTGTTATTGGATCAAGACAGTGGAGTTTGTTTGCATTTTTCCCCATCACCTGTTTAACTTCTCATTCATATCTGTCCATACATCTATCCAGGTACTGGACGCCAACAGGTGTTTTGAGAGACAGTGTCACTCTGCCTTGTCGCTCCAGCTGGCTGCCTACTACTATTCCCTGCAGATCTACTCCCTCCTCTTACCCTGCTTCAAGAACAAGAACCACACTCTCTACCAGGTTAGCATGGAATGCCAGACATGGGTGGTTGAGTGAATAGTTATTGGATAGTATGCTGAGGTGGGAGGTGTCAGAGTCTCCATGTTCTTTTTGTAATTGCCATGAATGCTTGATTGAAAAAATGATAAATCCTTTATATAATGCTGCCAATTCTTAACACCTATACACAGATGAATTAAACATGAACAAAACAACAAAAACAGAAGACATCTAATAAGACACAGACAACAGACAGCACATATGTAAAGCACTTTGTTTTTGTGTTTAAAATAAAGGTGTTATATAAATAAATCTTAATTATGTGCATACTTATGTATGTCACACAGATAAGACACTCTAGAAGTTTAAAGCTGTGGAAAAACAGCATTCCCAACAAACTGTTCTCTTTTCACCGGATGGATTTTGAAGACGTGACTTTAAATCTGAGAGGCTAAGTGCAGGTTTTAGCATTGTACAGATAGGGAGCTCCAAAGCAAAACGCTGTGTCACCCATGGTTTAAGTCGGTTACAGGGTTGCTGGAGGTACTTGCAAAGCGAAAGTGAGCAGGTAGGTCTGAGTGGCTTTTGACAAGATAAAAGAGGTAACAGTGGAATGAACCATGGATTGCAAAGGGCAATTGCAGACAAGTGAAGTGGAGAGCAATATAATGCTACATTTTATATGTAACAAAGGCTTTAACTACTCACTCAACATCGGCAAATGACAAGAGCTTCTAGCTTTGCCACAAAGGATGAAAGATGAATTGTTTTAAAGTGAATTTTAAGTGGGTGCTGACCATGACACATGACATTAACACTGACAAGAGGGCAATATGGGGTTATTATAGCTGAGGAGGTTATTTAGTAAATGGATGATGCCAATCAGGAAAAACACATTTTTCTAATTATTTTGGAATTAAGTAATTATGCTGCTTCTGCTTTTTGGAAGTATAAAAGAAGTGTGTCATCTGCATAGCACTAAAAACCCAGCTTGTACTATGACTTGGCAAAGACTTACAAATGGTTATTCAGGAGATAAAGCAGCAATCAGTGATGTCATCTCTTTACTTCTTAAACGATAGGAAACATGTTAAATCCATATTGCACATTATCTGACAGTACCCATCTTTTTTTATCACTTTGTTTCAGCTTTTCATTGGTGCTGTGTGGTGTTTACACTGAGTGAAATATACAAACCCAAGATTCCACATTTTTATGGCAGCACCATTCGATCAATTGGAAATATTGTATTCAGTGTGTACACCTTTTCTCCATAGTCATTCAGATATATTTTGAAATTTTAGGATTTCTACTAGAATTAAAATAAAGTATGGATGTAGAGTGCTTGGCTGCACAGCATGACTTTGTTATGACTGTGCTGCCAGTGGGACAATTGGATTGAACATGGACAGCTTTATTTGTGGCAAAGTCGGAATACAAAAGGCTTTACAGTGATGTAAATAATAAAAAAATGTGCACACAAGTAGACGACATAATGGGACAAACTGGAAAAATAACGTCCAGGTTGAAAATAACTATAATTATCGTTTTACCCATCAGAATAGTAATTGACTTACTGATTCTTTAATCCAAAACCAATTCTGGATTGTGTGCCCATGCCTCTGTTTGTGAGTGTCTTTGCACATGTTTCTGTGTTAATATATGCATGTAAAATTGATTTTATTTCCCCAGATGTCTTAATTATAGCAGCCAGACATTTTGCATAATTAACTCTGTATTTTTTTAATGCAAGACACAAGTAGCCACAACAGGCCACATCACTGTGTATTCCTTTTCTTCTTGCGTAGTGAGAAAAAACTGTGCAAACAAGACAAGAATAAGAGATCACAATATATGAGTGAGAAGGAGAAGATAGCAGTGGCAGGGGTGCCAGGGTTGATTGGTGGAGAATAAGGGAAGAAATGACTCTGACCTTTTCCTTGAGTGGACTGTGGCTCTCATGGGTTTTAGCCTGCGTGGAAAGAGGGGAGGTAAAATGTTGAAATAAAGGAAGGGAAGAGGGAAAGAGGCCAGCAGAAGAAGTGGATAAGTGTGTCCCAGTTGACTTTCAAGGTCAGGACTGTGCAAAAAAAAAAAACACAGGCTTGCACACCACTCCCGCTCACACAAAAACACCACACTACACACATACATGCTCATCACCTCACACTGACACACACATCCACCCCCCATCGTAATAGTAGTAATCACTCCCCAACCGCCTGCCTCCAGTGAAGTTCAAGTCCATTAGCTTAAAATATATCCAGCTTTCCCTCCTCTGCTCTACACTTTAACAGTTGTACCTTATTTTTTTGCTAATTTCTTCTTTTTATCTGTCATTTTGTTTGAGTTTTCTTTCTCTTTAGTGTGCTCTACCACAGTGTGTTCTTGTTATCGTTGTGTTCCAGGTCTTGCCTTCACTCAGCTCTTATTGATGAGGTAGTGGCAACTTTTACTCTAACTGTGATAGAAGCAAGAGGGAGGAAAACCATTAAACCCTTCTCCCTTAGTTTCTTTCTCCACATTCACTCCTGGATTTTTTCCTCTCTGTTCCAGCATGTGTTCTCTGTGCCCCTCTCCTTTCCTTATTTTTTCTCTGTCAGTTAAGTTTAATCAATTGCTTTGTTGGCGTGGCAGTTCTGTTTTTATGTATCTCCACGCTGCACTTTTCTGTCCACATAATGTTACTCTCTCTGCTATCTTTCCTCCCTTCTTCTACACTCTGTTTAGAGTCTTTTTCCTCCCATAGGCCTGTCATGCTCTTGTCAAATCTTGGGCCTCTTCGTCCACAATACTATCTTGACAGTGCATACTTTATACATTTCTCTTGTGCTTTCTTTAGCTCTCTCGCTTTCTCTTATCTTTTAAGGGCACACATTGTACAGCATGTGATATTTAATTTCAGATATGTGTGACAGGGTGCGCATATGACAATTTTTTGCACGTGCCTGCTTTGCATTGCAAATGAGGTTTGAGGGGAGAAAAACATGTTACAACCACAAGCATGTGTTTTTACGGTTTCTTTATATGTATGTATGTGTAGAATTGTTTGTTTGCATGCTTTGTTTTTGTGTGATGTGTATGTTTAACTGCAGGCTGTGTGTGTGTATCGCAGTGTTAGATCTGTTTTTGTGTGACAGCGGGCGGTGTGCTTGTGTGTGTGTTGCGGTGTGTCAAGCTGTCTCCAAGTGTTTCCCACTCTCCACTTGAAGAGCGGTAACACTGTGTCTCAATAACTCTCACACTCTTTCAGTTCTCTTGTCACTATCACATAATTTCATACCCAAGCAATAAGACACCAAACACTCAAGCCACTGAAGTCATTCAGTTGCAAATAGGAACACAACTCTCTGAGGGTTTACTCGAGGTGTTTGATGTGTTTTTAAAGCCTCAATCAACAGCCTGTTTCTTCCCGCAGTATTCTGTAGATAGAAAGGTTTTCGAACTGAAGTTACCCGCAAAGGGAACATTGAAAGTTAAGTTGAAGGAAATGCTTAATTAAATTAAATTTACGTTTTTCACACCATGTAGTATAGTACTAAAGCATTAACAACATAACAGCCATCACACAAAATGCATATTTATTTATTTATATATTTAGCACAGCAACCATAGCATATGAAGATGCAGCAGCTGGTAGCTGTAGTATGGCTTTATGTCTGAAAACATGCATTACTTATGTCAAAGATTGACTCATAGGCACTGGAAAAAAAAAACAAAACATGGGATTTGGACTAAGAGTAGGGGAACTGACAGTTTCTGGCCACAGCATCTTACGACCACCAGTGAGACCAAATGCCTCAAGGGTGTGACAGGCCCAGAGGAGAGGGAGAGAGCCAGGATAACAAGCAATGGAAAGTCAGAGCCTGTTGTGCCCACATTTGTACAGAGACCTGGCTTCATCTCAGTGTTCCAGATCCAGTTAAGGTTACTGTACTATAGGGGTGGGTAGTGTGCTTGGTGCACATATGCAGTCAAAGTTGATGGACAATGTTTTCCAGATGTCAAACAGTTGTGTGACGATAAATACCATATTCTGAACTATCTTATTGCTGCTGTTTGCAGTCATCCATATGCAGTTTAATGCACCACTGAACAACTTCCATTATTTGTACAACCCTGTATTGTAAATGAACAATTCAATTACCTTGGTACTGTGATACCTTCATATAAATAAAACACAGCATAATCACCCATTGTAAAAATTAGATGTTACTACATCTCATGGATATAATTCATTAATATTTGTACCTTTTGAAAGCAACCAGTGCACCAAGTATATAAGCACATACATTTATACATAAGTTTTATGCTAATAAAGATATGACTAGAATTCTAAAACCTTACCACATACAGTAACATCCTCCAAGGTACCAAGTTTTTTTATTGCCATTCTACAACACATGATTGTTTAACAAGTTGTTACACCTCAGTTGAGCAGTATATAGGGACTAACTGTAATCCCGGAACAGATCTGGTTTCAGCTCACAGTTGGTCTGAAGAAATGTGTTGATTTTGAGAAATCTCATAAATTAGCAGGTATCACAGTTGTGAGAAAGCAGTTACAATCATCTTTACCATGGTCTCATTTGTTTACTGCAATTATACTAATGCATCTCAGCTAAATTGACAACAATGTATTGATGTTAAAAATGTTGCACATTAATTAAGTTATACTTAATTGATCCCTGTTGGGATATTCACCTTTTGTGTTTGACCCTTTTTTTTTCTGGACTGTAACTATTTAACAGTGGGAAGCCACAGCAGACCCCAGGGACCATTTCAAATTCTACTTTGTTAAGGACAGTCACAGGAGTAACATCGTGCACCAAACACATGTCTTTAGAATGTAAAGGGAACCCACAAACACACAGGGAGAACATGCACAATTACCAGAGAAAATACTTTCTTGAGGGGTAGTTAAGTTTTTTTTTATAACACTGGTCTTATTTTTGCACCTATTTTGCATATAGATTTGGCCAATTGGATATAATTACTCAATATTCACCAAGTTAATAACTGCGATCTTGGAATGTGGAAACATTTCAGCCTGGGTATGAGCAGTCAGACAATCAGGGATTATTTCAGACAATCAGGTTTAGTTTTACTTCTAAACTAAACTAAACTACTTTTAAACTGTGGTGTAAATAATCTGGGAACAGTTTACATCTTTGCAACCTGCCTGATCTTCTGACTGCTCATGTTATTTTGCTCAGCTGGGCCTTTTTAGCAGTGTATCAATGTTGCAGTGCTCCCAGGTCACAGGTAATCCTTTGAGTACAATGTAGTTATAACCAATAGAAACCATGGACAAAACCATAACTAAATGAGAATCGAGTTGCTGTAAACCAAAATGTCTTCCTATTTCACTATAACCGCTTTAATGCTGTATACTTAGATATATGCCCAAATATATAGCTGGAACATTTCCCTAAATGTGCTGATTCAGTCACATTTAGTGCATTTATTCTGACTGTCCTAAATCCTAAGCTGATGCAGCAGTGCTTGTTTGCCATTGTGCTTTTTTGATTTTGTAGCTTTATTTTTAATCAAGTGAAGTCTCATTTGTTCCATTTAAAAATATTGTCTTTTTATTCTTTTCAAATTCTCTAATATTCCTGGTTACGTGCAACCACAACACACAGCTTTTTGCCTCTTGAAGATTCTGCTGGCCACTATTGACTTTCAAGGTCTTTAACTGTTACTTTCCCATCCGATTATGGCTCCCAGGCATGACGGAGCAGCACCAGGCTCAATGACACGGAGGATGGGTTTCCATTATTCCCCAAGGCATAATGAGCCTGTTTCCACTTGCTCACGCTGGAAGTTTTCATTATGCCGATTTAAGCACTTGCTTTCGAAATAGAGGCGCTCTTTGCCATAATTGTTCTGCGAGTGGTGTTTACACAATATTGTACAATAGCCCGCGTTTATGTAAGTGTTAAGGTCTGTTTACCTGTGCTTGCCAATGTTTTAATGTGACTGTTTCCTTGATGGTGTGTATGTCTGTGTGTGCTGTTGTGTGTCTCTGCTTGTGCTTAGCATAACTGTAGCAGCGAATGTGCAGCCACCGTACGGCAATATGCTGAGTAAAGAGATTGAGATTTTTCACTCAACCATTTATCTTCGCCTGCCGTCACCATTCTCTCATTGAGTATTGATCACTCACAGTCGAGGTGCATGCACATTAAAAGCATACACAATTGTACTATGGACACACAGTGAATGACTTTAGAGTAAGTCATGCAGAAAAACTGCTTAGCCCTTTGAACATCTCATTATGACATTAAGCTTTATAATAAAAGCCCACAAATCATTACCTTACTTTAAGGCCATATATTGAGATGGAGTCAGTGAATTGGAAAGAATGTTTTCACCTATAATAAGTGTCTGAATTTGTTTTCTTATTCTGCCCGAAGGAGATCTTAATAGTGCAAGTTTTTCAGACTGGAAAAATAAAGCACAAAGTTTACCAAAGCACTCACTGTGCGCATAGCTGAAATTATTTTTTCTAATAGAATCAAGATCACTTGATAAAACAGCACTTTGCTTACATCTATTGACATTTTGCATTGCCTGCGGCCATTTCAGATGTTTTTTCAACTCATGGCCACAACAGGATTCAAGCTGCTGGTCGCAGGAGCTGACCTTGGATGTGCCAGACCACTGAGCCAACTCCCTGTTGTTGAATTGACTGGAATAATGAGTTAGACTGAATGACTTCCCCATCATAGAAAAGCACCATGGACCAAGTGACTTCGCTTTCCTCTTTTTGTACAAATTGTGCTCTTGTACAAATTACACCCTTGTACTACAATCATTAGCAGTCTATGTTTTACCCATGGGAGCCCTGTAGAGCAGAGTAGCAGCAGAAAGAGCTCTATTAGACAAATATGCACTCTAAATGCACTGTTGCAGTTGACTCAGAATATCTGAGATGAAGTAGTCTCTAAACCTTTGATTACATGCACTGGATTGACTGTGTTGAGTTACTCTTGCTTCTCTTGCTTGTGTCTTTGCAGCCCTCTTGCCAGGCTTGTATCTTGCTTGTGATCAGTCCTCTTCAGAGCATTATGATCCACAGCGCAGCTGAGCCTGTTTATGGAGTCATTATTCGTTTTAAAATCAGTTTCTCTCCCCCCTTGTATTCCTCCTAATTATGTGCACATACTGTGTACACCATTTGCAGAATTAGTGCTAATGAGGCCACTGACTGTATAGCTAAGTGTTAGGCATGACATAAACACAACTCATTAAGATCATTACTAGTGTACTCTCTAGAGAGGGAAGGCATGTCTGTTTCTCTATAACCTTTGATAGTTACCATACAAAGAGAAGCAGACGGATGCAATACGTTAAAAACTAGGTTAGCCGGACCAGTTTTTTATGCGCGTGTGTGGCACTGATGATCTGAAGATAACACACACAGAATAACATTATATTGAGAATTTAACTGACTTCAGTCCTTGAACATCCAATCCCAACCAAATTGACTATTGATTATTACAGTCTTGTGCTGAATATGAATTTAGACCGGCAGGCTGATAGGAATGTTGGGAAACATGGCGTTTTTTGACACAGTCGTGGCAGAGCTGTACTGGTGGCTTTATTGTTTGGCCTGTTAGTCCTGTTGTCAGTCCACGCTGGTCCAGACCGAAATATCTCAGCCACCATCATCATAGCCATGAGACTTTGTATGCACGTTGACGGTCTCATGTGGATGAATTCGAATTATTTCTGTTAGACCCTGACTTTAATTGACCCAGCACCACCTTTCCTCTTACCGAGTGAAATTTCTCCACTTACTTGTTGGATTTGCACAAAATTTGGTACTGACAAAAACACTAGTATATCATGTAATATTAAGATTTAGTTAATCACAATAATAAAACTGACTAACTTAAAGAGTTATTATAATAATATTTTATGTGACATGATTGGGGAAAAAGGATTTTTGATTGGTTAAGTGTTTGACTAAAGTACAATAACATGGGAAATTAATACTGAAAATGAGAGAGCAAGTGTGGTTGAAGAGATTTGAGGAATGTAGACTTTTTATTTTTACACTGTTCCCTCTTAAGCAGCATCACAGGAAGGAGGGGAACATAGAGAAAAGGGCCTGTGGCAGCGTTAGAATATCTAAAGGGGGAGTAGGTGAGAGCTGGCTTCCTCCCAGCTTGGTTACATCACACGCTACCTCATGCATTTATACTTTACATACAGTTTATACATTCTTCCCTTTGAAGAAAAACTAAAAGTGACTTTTAATATAGTCTAAAATTAAATAAGAAAGTAATTAGACAAGTTGAAGAAAGAAAAAAAAAAAACGAGAAATGAGTGTTGCTTTTGCTTAAGTAGACTAAGTGGGATTGCAATGACTGCTTATTAGAAAGAGGAAAAATTGTGGAGATTCTTTTTGTAATGAGTGAGGAGGGATATATAAGAGTTTGAGACATGCACAAAAAAAAACAGTGTTTGCGGAGGTAAGGGGAGATGTAAGCCAGATAGTCAAAAGGACAAAGTACTGCAGATGAATGACAGAGAGAAAATGCAAACAGTATTTCATCATGAAAGCCTTATTTCATTAAAGGTTTTCAACCATCAGCCTGTCCGTCACAGTTCCAGCAGACTTTCTTCTTTCTCTCTATGGTCTCCTTTGCATGTCATTCTTACTTGTCTGAAAATGGTGTTCAAAATGATGCCAGCATTAACAACTACCATCCCTCTTCCACTTCCACTTCCTCTTCCTACTCCTCTCCTCTCTTCGACTTACTTTCTTCCTCCTATCCTCTGGCTTATTTTCCTCCTTATTCTCTGACTTCCTATCTACAGCGAACTCTATACACTTTTTAATATTCTCCCCTTTCTACCTCTTCTCCTCACTCTCCCTCCTGTCCTGCTTTTGAACTGTGAATCTGCCACCATGACTGCTGCTAAGGCCACATCTAAAGACACACACATACACACATGCTGAGAGCAGGAAGAGGCACACAGAAATAGACACACACACACACACACACACACACACACACACACACACACACACACACACACACACACACACACACACACACACACACACACACACACACACACACCTCTGTTTTCAAGCTCACACATTTCCAGCAGCCATAATTACCTTATGCAAATAGGATCAACAAATAAACCATCTCATCCTGCTGGGCGACAGAATATAAGATGCCAAAAACTAAATTCAGGAGTTCATTTAATTAGAGCAGAGGTGATGAAAGGGATACAACACTCACCTACCACTCACTGTGCATGACACTCAGTCACAAATGTGTATCCACTGTTGAATTCCCCATAAGCCCGAACGACGGTAGCAATTATAGTTCTTACCCATATATTCTTGGTGTGGGGGGAAAAAGCGCATATTACGCCTGATTTAGGTCGGGCGCAGCAGTCAATGTCTTCCTGGAAGCAAAATTATAGAAGTTATGCCAAGGTAGTTGGTATGCCTCTACCTTTTTCTTCGGATTTTTTTTTTTTTTGAAAATTACAGCCATTTTGGAAAATAGCCTCATTAGTTTGTCACGGCAAAGCAGCAGAGGACCTGTGAAGCTTTAGATACCTCGCAGTGCAGGGTGTTTGAAGCGAGTGTCACATAGTTTAATGATAAGCCTTAAGGGCACTTTGCATTTGGTCAACCCTAGTTTAAACCCTAGCACCTCCTGCATTACTCTATGGGTAAGAACTTCTATTAAAAGAAAAGTAGGGTAAAAAGTTCATATTCGACAATACGAGAAGCAAAAAATACGTCTTGCATCATTAGCTGATAACTGCACATTCCAGTAAACACTAAGTGCTTTTCCATTCACCTTTTACGCCTTATTATGCACCTGTTCATTGTGAGCATAAAAAACCCTGATAGAAAATGAAAATATCATAAAAAACCTTTTACACTTTTCTGAGGTGGATGACTCGGTGGATAGAGTAAAAAATGCGACAAAGGGTGCCACGTTCAGAGCGAGTGTTCCCCCAAATTGGAGGGAGTGATGACAGTTTGATGCTTTCAGTTTTATTCTTGACAAAGTGATTTTATGCGTTTAATCAAGTTGTTACGAGTCCAGATATAGGGCAGTGGGTCTAATAGCACTATAGTAATGGTGGAAATTGAGAAACATTTGCTAATTACAACTCAGTATTGTTCTTGTTTCGTATCATTCCATAAACATTTGTTTTTTTCATTTTATCAAAGGATTATACTGGAGGTTTCAGTGGAATGGACTGCAACAAATATTATATCGTCAAATGCTTTAAACATATGGCCTGTTGTAAATCATAGTACCATGTTTACTGTACGTGAATGGGGCATGTTTAAAGCTAGTATAATGCTTTAAAAACAGTAGCCAGTATGTTCATGCCCCTATGACAAAGGTGCAGGGAGTTCGGATACTAAAAATTCTCAAGATTACCGAATTTTGTTTTTATCACAATGCCCGCTTTTCCTTTTACCCTCTCAGGGGACCAGCTTGAAATAACACCATCAGCAGCCATTTGTGTGTAAACATACAAATTATTTCCCTTTTCATAGGCTGACCCAAAGGAGCTGATTCGACTGGTCACACAGCACGTGTCTGCATATTCGGATTGGCCTGAGGAACTGCAGAAGTTGATCAACCAGCTACATGTGTACAATGAACGTCTGACCGACTTCACCCAGGCCCAGGTATTACAGGGGCTGGGCCGCGGAGTGGATGTCCAGCGCTTCAGCTCCGACTCTGACTACAAGAAGGAGACCATCCTTGGCCTCACAGAGTAAGTAGTGAGGGGGCTTAAAGGAATATACCGTCGATACCATGTGTCTTTATCTGAAAGGCTAAATTTTGAGGTCAGATGTACGCTGTTAGAAATAATCACACAGCGTGGATTTGTAATGTAGTCAGTAAGTTTTGCGTTGGCCATGATGTCTCTTTCTGCCTCATCGCCATAAAACCTGATCACTGTTTTCTTGTTTCTCTGTTTAGGACTCTGGATGACAGCGTCTACAGAATCGCTCTGTCTCTGGCTAAGCGCTACTGTGTTCCTTTGTGGGAGGTCTACATGACTCACCTCGAGTTCCTCTTCACAGATAGCGGGTACATGCACACAAACATAAGCAAATCCAAACACTATCGCATAATCTCTCCTTGAGCATTTTTCCTGTAATTTTACTCATCGGATCCGCTGGCTGGTAGGTTTGCGCTTTGAGCCTTGAACCTTTCTGTGTGGAGTTTTCATGTTCTCTCTGCTTGTGTAGGTTTCCTCTGGGTGCTCCCGCTTCCTCCCACAGACCAAAGGTTAGGCTAATTGGTGACTCTAAATTGCCCGTAGGAGTGAGTGTGAGCATCAATGATAATCTGTCTGTATGTGTTGGACCTGTGATTGACTGGCGACCAGTCCAGGGTGTACCCTGCCGCTCGCCCCAATGTCAGCTGGGATTTGCTTCAGCCCCCCCGCACCAATTAAAGATAAGCGGTATAGACAATGGATGGATAATCTGTCAATGTGCATTTGAAAAAAATTTACATATGTACATGCATAAAATGCATGTGTGTTTTGATAAGGAAACATGTTGCTTATCTTTTATGTGTTCCCATATTTGTGAAGTTTTGGATGTGCACACATCCTTGTCCCTCCTGTTGGCAGAATTCTAAAAAGTGAAATGAAAAAAAGTGAATTTAAGTAGCACCACAGCCTGTGAGTTATGACAAAACTCTCCTGCATAAAAAGCATATTTAAAACACCCCGGAGTAAATCAAACATGTTGTGAATGTGTGTGTGTTTGTGTTTTAGTGGGAGAGAGGACGTGAGCGTGTCAGAGTCTATTTCCATAATTTATTTGCTCTCTGACTTCATAGCTGGGGATCTGACTAGCTCTGCACCTTTCCTTGTTTTAATAGAATGCCTTTTCAGCAGAGTTGAGATGTGCGCGTGTGTGTGTTTGTGTGCACACATGTGTGCATGTGTGATAAATATCCCCCTGTCGCATTCTGATATAAGGAAATGGTTTATGGACTCCACTTAACAATAAATTACTACCTATACCCTCTTCAGACCCTATCACAGCCACTGTGTGTGTGAGTTTCTGCCAAAATCTCAAGATCATGACATATGCATGAAGAATATTTATACTATAGTCTTAGTTCGAAGTATCTGCAATGTGCGTATTGATTTAATGGATGGATGGACATAGGGAGTGATATAAATAGACCAGAGGGGCAAAAACTTAAAGGAAAAGATGCATACAGACAGAAGCACGGCTGGGTGATGGGTTTTAGGGTTTTATTGATCCCTGTAGGGAAATACATTCTTTTCATTTCACTGATCCAAACTGTTTAGTAGCGGCAGCCAGCCATAGTGCCGTGGGACCAAGTCCAGTTCTGAAGCCAATACTTGGTTTAAGGGAAATAACAAGAGTCTTCCCAGTGCATTACATTTGTTTTACATTAATTTTGCAGACACTTTTATCCAAAGCAACCTACAGTAAATGTATTCGCATTGTGTTCAAGAGGTAGATGTCAATCAAAATTGGAAGCGCAACCCTCCCAAGTGATCAAACATTACTTTATTTTAGAGGAGCAAAAGTACTTCATTAATTTATGGCATTTAACACAAAAGTATTACAGTCGATTTTTAGTACATTGTTTCACCAAAGTCCTGATGTCACAGAAGAGATCTATGTCTCTTCAAAAATGGGTACATATGGTGATAATTTGGTCAAAGGTTGACAAATGGAAAAATACACAAATGTATTTCAGCTCAAATGAGTAAAAAGAGCTGCTGAGCATTCATTGTTAAGTGTTACAAAAAAAACAGGATGCAGAGGAGGTTGTTAGGTAGAGAAATACCCACAGGAAGCGGAGAGTGCTGGGAGAAAGAGGGGCCAGATAGATGGAGGAAGAAGAGATGGATGATAGAGCCAGAGTGTCCCTGAGACAGTCCTATTAACACAGAGGGAACGCTTTAGAGGAATCAATGCGCCGCTAAACACCACCGTCGTCAGCTGTTCTCTCTGTGTGTAGGTCTTTGTAGGTGTACGCAGGGACCGTTTAGAGACATGAATTTCAGCCAGTTTTATTGGCATTTTAATGACAGCTATTAAACCATTTAAACGGGTTGTCCAAAAACAGAGAGGGTGTTGACATGTTGCTCAGAAATCACCTGCCAGTTCAGTTGTACCCCATGTCTGTTTTCTTAAAGCCCTGACTTTTATTCCTTAACTCTTTGTCTTGCAAGCCAAAATACTTCCAAATTTCCACGAAAACATCAAAAAATGTCGCCATCACAGCTTGAACGATTTGTTGTTCTTCATGTCAGGATGGAGTCGATGAATTTAGGTTGAATACATGAAACCTGGATTACTTCAGGCAGGGCACACATATAATGTGTTCCACATCAGTTGACAGTCAGCTGATTCAAACAAACATCATGCTTGACATTTCAACGCCTCATTTCAGTTCCTTACCTCCTTCCAGCAGCTACTGACTAGATGTGCTTTTCCTGAAGATCAGTATTTTGCCCATGATGAGAAATAAATAGTCTTTTGTGGCACCTTTCCTTCTGATTCATTCTCCTTTGCTTTGAGTCTGATGAGGATGAGGAATTCTGTACCAGCTCTTTCCAACTCTACATATGGTATATGGTATAATTTGATCAGAAATTGGCAGTGCTACACACTATACAGCCATGACTTTTCAGCTTCTACTTGATAATGTCCTGATCAGTCATAAGACTAACATTTCTCCGTCTGTGTCTTCATCGCTGAAGTCCAAATAATGGTTGTGGCGACCCATCAAAGAAGTTAAGCCATTTCCCTTTCATGAAGTTCTCTTCATTTGAACCTACTTTGTTCTGTCTACATCAGGCACTTGCCACTTTAACCTTCCAGGAACCTTGCGGCATGCAAATTACATCAATACTTAAAGAACGCTGTGAACTGTAGTCACCCCTGCCACAGCAAAGTTCCCCTTCTTCCCTCAGTCACTGCAGTTTCACCTTAGCTGTTTGATTTCTTAATAGGTTTGTTTTTCCCTGTGATGTTGCATGTTCTGTATTTAGATTTTTTTAGCAAAGTAGGAATTATTAGGAAGTGACTATTGATTTTCTACAAATGAGACTTGTCA
Organism: Pempheris klunzingeri; assembly: GCF_042242105.1. Classification (NCBI taxonomy): domain Eukaryota; kingdom Metazoa; phylum Chordata; class Actinopteri; order Acropomatiformes; family Pempheridae; genus Pempheris; species Pempheris klunzingeri. The sequence goes on from NC_092029.1 coordinate 9,265,921, forward strand.
TTTACGACATATGCATGAGGATGTTGACATGTTACAAGCTGTCTAACTGTCTCCTGAGTACATTTGTGCTGTTCTTTGTTCGTTGTTTTCATACTGTTCTAGACATACTACATTTAATTATCTTGAATATTTCTCTCACAAGTTACTGCAAGCACGTGTCTCACTGTGCGTTCATTTGAGTGTGCTTGGCATGCCGATGAGCTCTCCAACCTAGAAAAAAAAGCACATTTGTAGCATTCACTGTGGCTCATTGCTACACACAGGTTACATACAGCGCACTCTGTGTGCATGTGCAGCTGTTTGATGCTGTTGGTTGCGATGTTTAGGGATTATTGATGTGCTGTCCACAGAAACTCTGCAAGGTCTGAGCCTGGAGCATGACTAGGACCCAGAGCATGACTATAAGCCTCCCTGTTGGAGTCATGGGGGAGAGCCAGGGAAAGCATGATATGAACTGACAAACACAACTGCATAACCTTTGGTTCAGTTATACAAAAGCAGCATTTCTGGCTGAAATGAAACCGGTGCTTTTTTGGACAGATGATGCCACATGCATGGCGCATGGGCAATCAGGTTTGACACTTCAGATGCAGCAGTCTGTCCGCGCTAATGATATCAGCTACTAATTTAACCTGCTGTTTTTATGCCACTGGTGACGTGCTGTGCCGCTCCTTCCACCTTCCACATAACAAATAATTTCTTGCCTGAAATGGAACACATGTGAAATATAGTATAATAATAGTACACTACGCGTTAACCCTGCTCACTATCTATCTGTCTATCAGGCAGACAGTCGGTTGATCCACTACATTGCTCAAGACACCATCATCATGTCAAATTATGAATTTCTTCAAAACTGGTTAATGACCTAATACCTGCACACTCCCATCAATTTACAGCTCTACTGTTTTGGTTCACTGTCACTGCTCTCATTAGCATCGTTTCTAGAGGCAGCAGTCAGCTGTGTTCAGTGAAAAAGCTGTGACAGAACCACTGTGCGCTACCTGCCCAATACCAAACAAACATCAAACAGACCATGTTAGTGACTAGCTGGTGAACATGGTGGAGCAATTATCTGCTATAGAGCCAGCCATTTCCCTCAGAAACTGGTGGACACCAAACATGGAGCTAAAAGCAAAGTGAATTTTGGACTTCAACAGAAAAATGACTACTACCATACACCATTCTAAATTAAAAGGTGATAATATGTTATTTTTGTGTTGACAGCCTCTTTCTGCCATTCTCAAATGCCCAAAAATCAGTTATTGTAGTTTCATAATGATATGCATGGTGTTCCTAAGGTTCGTTGTGTGCAAGTGCAGTTGTTCATACTTAACCAAGCAAAATCATTTTCATGTAAAAGTATACACAAAATAATCGACGTGTTGGTGAATGTTGGTGTGTGCGTGTAAATGTGTGACAAGCGGGAAAATATTACCTCACAAAGAAAAGGTGAATCAGCTGCATGCCTCTCACTATATCTCTAGAAAAGAACATTTCTCAGTGTCATTTTCTTGTCCTGAACTCTGTGCCAAAACTACTTTTACAACACCCCGCTGGACAGTAATTCGAAAGCAAATTAGCAGCACAGATTGTAAAAAAAATACAGCGTGCATAAACTCAAACAACAATGGTGTGTTGAATAATCATGACTGCTCTGCAAAGGCCCCCTAGAGTTTAATTCTGGCTGTCAGATTACCACAGCAATTAAATATGCCTCAGAATTTAAGAATATTAGAAGCCTATTTTTGTTTGGACATGGTGGAAGAGACAACAAACAGAATATGGTAATGTAGAATGGGAAATGAGAGTGGGATGAGAGAGGATAGCAACACCATAGAGAAATGAGTAAATTTCCATCGGATTAAATCGTTCCCCTACTCTGGCTTTTGAAACAAACAAGAAAAGATTGTAATGAGAAGCGGCTGATATTACAGCCACATGAACACAACAGAGACAGAGTGGGAAACTGTTGTGTACAGAGAAAAATGCCAACAGGCGAGCGGCAGTAGCAAAGCGTGCATGCAATAGACTAGTTATAATATCAGAGGGACAAAGAGACGCTAAAAGCCGCAGAGAGAAGGGAGGAGGTGCTCACAAGCTCAGCGAAGAAAGACACAAAATACTTTGTCGTTGGATAGAGAAGAAAGACAACCAGGAGATGACAACCTGGCTTTGAGGAACTACAGTAACTCACTCAGCTAAAACAGAACCTGACATTAATATTGGCTGTTTGTATTTCTACCTGTGTGTGCTTGCCAAGGAAAACTCTTCACACCCCTTAAACAGTCCTACCTCGGCCCTGTTTCAGAATGCGGGTCTAGTGAAAACTCTGAGTTAGTTAATCCTGAGATGAGGGGAAACTCAAACCCTGCTTGCTGGCAGGTTTTCTTTAACTAACCCTGAGTTTCTCTTTGTCTCCTCCCTCTTACAGAGTAGACATGCTTGATCCGGTATATATCAAAGAGCATATCAAAGCGCATTAATTAGCAGAGGTTCATAGTATGTCAGAATCAAAATCCTGGTTGGATATTTGTTACTCAGGACACATCTGAAGTAGTCACTTTTATATGCTGTCAGCACCGCTCTCACGGTCAAACATTACACAGCATCAAGTCACTCAGCCCAGAATAAATCCTCTGCATGTCCTTTTTGTGTGAGTGTGAGTTTTTTTTTTAACATCACTATGACTTTGCAGAGAGTTTGTTAAAGCAGCCCCACCAAAATGTTTATTTCACAACATAATTCATATAATTTTAGAGATCATACATTCATATTTCCGAGTGAGCAGGATTGTGGTGCAGCTGCAGAATGTATTTTGAAATAGATTTTTTTTTTTTTTTTTTAAATGAATAGACTGTGTGTATTCTGAATGTGTTTTAACAGCATTTCAGTGGCAGTGTTTTAATTCACTACTTGAAACAAAGCCACTGAATGCCGTTTCAAATAGATGTCTAAAATTGAAAGTCTTCTGTAGTTTCACCTTGACACTTTTTCAAGTGGTAATCACCAAACACACCATTAATGGATCGGTGAGCTTATAATCATGTCTCCATGTCTTTGATCTGTATGTTTTGAAAATCTTCAACTGGATTTTTCATCCTCAGCTGCTGGCCACTGTGTTTTTTCCCCCATCAGATTAAAGCTGAACAAATACATTTAAAATGTAATGTAGGCTATTGCCTAATGATTCCACCACATTATCGTCAATTAAGGAAATACAAGTCTGCTCAACGATGAATTAATGGATAATACTGATTATCGTGATACTGTGTCAGCTTATTGACACTTTTCCCTGCTCTGACTCAGGCTCTTTTAAAGATAAATGTGCACAGTCTGTATGTCCAATTTATAAAAAAAGAAGGCTCTGCCTTTTATTTGCCTGTTAGCATGGTGACTCGTAGTATCAGAGCTCCACTGATGATGGCTTGAGCACGCTTCTGTCAAGTTCAACCCACTCAGAGCAGATTGAACAAACTCTGATCAGCTGCCCCCGAAACAGTTTCCCATCTTAAGTGCTAATCAACTCAGAGTTCAGGGTTCGGCTCAGAGTTTGTCAAACCTGCTTCCTGGAACGGTCCCACCTGGACAAGTTGTTGTCTCTCTTGCCATTGTTCTCTTGCCTTGGCGTTACAGTCACTTTGGAGCAAACGTGATTAAATAATGAAACATCGGATGTTGATTGGGGTCTCAGGCTGCCTGTGAGTGTGTGCACTTAAGAAAGAGACGAGAGGAAAAGTGACTGAGAGTCTTTACTTAGAGTTAGTTGTTCTGTTGACTCTAGTCTTATCCCAGCCCCTGTTGTGAGGATGATTAGTGTTATTTACATTATTGAGCTTATTGTCAGCTGCCTCCACACTGCTGCCGCCGTCTATATTTTTTTCATTAGCGAAAGCCTCGCAGCTAGCTCTAATGGAGCGCCCAGAGGAAACATGGCCCTCTTTGATGTTGTCCCGTTCTAACAGATAAACAGACTTGCACTCACACTAAGACACTCCCAGACAGCCACAGATTACCCAGAGCCCTCAGTGACTACCAGCAGCGTGCTTTCTTTTGCTGTTTTCCCCCCATTCTTTGTATCTTCCCTTGTTTAACCTTTGTTTGCAGTTTTTCTAAGGTTTTTCTTTTCCGCTTCTCCTCACTCTGGTGTTTCACTTGTGTTCTTTTCACTTGTCCTCTCATTCTTCAAGACCACCTGCTGTCTTTGAGTTTTTTGGTAAAATGTGTTTTTGAAAAGCAAAGCAGTGCACAAATCATGCGCAACTTGAGCAAATCGCTGAATAGGTTTCCACACAGATTTTTTCCACTCTCTGAGCTTTTCCACATCACAACCATGCAATTTCTCTCTCTGTCTCTCTCTGTCTCTCTCTCTCTTACATCTGTCTTCCTTTTTCACAATTCGTCCCCATTTTGCCTGTTTTCATGTCAGAGCTGACCAAGTTCTTAAATGTATTCTCAGTAGTAATCTATAAAATCCTCATCTTTTTTCGAGGCACTGTATCTTTGGTGATAAGCCTGCAGATCTCTGTGCTGCCTTTGCACTGCCGTTTTCCACCAACCAAATAAGTCTCCAGTCTCCAGTCTCCTTTGGTTTTTTTGTTGTTGATGAAATTAAGGTTTTTGTCAGTATTGCTGTTTCCTCTTATCTTTCTCAGGCATGGTGGCTACTGCTGCTTATGTGGACAATTTAGATCTTTTTTTTTTTTTTTTCAAATAAATCAAATGTTTCTGATGCCAGAAACTTACCATAAAGTGTTTCACATCCTTGGTACCAATGGATATTTTCCATAGAGAAGACATATCTCTCACAGCAGGTGTTTACACCAGCAAATGTAAAAGCTTTGAACTTGAGATAAGCTGGATTATTGTCATGAGTTTATGTTGCTATGAAAACTTTATGGATGATTACGTTCTATGCGGAACTGGCAAAAACATTCAGTTACACTCATGATTTTATTCTCCTCCCATTTGTTCCCTTTCCTCCTCCTTATCCAGTCTCTCCACCAAGGATATAGAGTCCCGGAGCGAGTCCCTCGGCCTGTTTGACACGCTGAAGTGCAACCCTCAGGCCTTTTACAGCCACATGACCAAGTACGTTTTACCAACTGTGGAGGGATCCGACCTGGGCCGCCTGCTCTACTACTACACCTTACTGGACTCTGCAGGATGTGAGCCTTATGTCACCACCACCATCAAGCCAGAGTCCCATGTCAAACTGCTCAAGAAGCTTCGAGCTGTTGCCAATGGTAAGACAGTTTTTAACACAATGCCTCGATTTTTCCATCCCTCTGTACGTCCATCTGTCTGTCTCATTCTCGTGAACGCCTTGAGCGAATTCTGTTGGCACAAACATCCACTTGGATTCAAGAATGAACATTTTCGCTATAATTAAGGAATTCATACTCTAATTATGACAAAGATTTAACACAAATGTCTAATGGGATAAGACGATGAAGTGATCAACATTTTCCGTCCATGCACCCGTATGTCTGAACGTCTGTCGTGATATTTCAGGAACACCATTAGAGAATTTCTTTAAATTTGACACAGACGTCCACAGACTGAACACTGATCTGATTAAGTTTTGTTGGTCAAAGGTCAAAGTCACCCACAAAACACGTTTTTGGCCATAACTTGAGAATTGTGATAACATTTGATACTGATGTCTAATATGACTTACTCCGACATCATAATACTATGCAAAAACTCTTTTTTTGCACCTTATTCAATTCTACAACTCAGGAACAGAAGGGACGTCTGTGACCATATTTCACATTTGGTTAGATAATGAATTGGTGACCTAGGGCTGGACAGACTATTTGTGTGTAATTATGGGACTACTGCTTAACTAGTAGGTGTTTTTCCAAAAGGACACAAAACAAAGTTAATATGCCAAATCTAATCCCTTTGACCAGTGGATGCAGTTTCCACCTAAAATATGATACAGTCAGTGGTGAATACAGCAATAATAAAAACATGTTTCACTACATATAGTTAATCAGATCAGCATAGCATTTTTAATGCTTTGGGTACCTACTTTTGCTTTTAAAAGTGTGCTATTCTCTGTGAAATGAACACTTTTCGTGTGCAACCACCTCTGCAAGAGGTCAACAATGGCGCTGCTTAAGTGCTGAATCATTTCTAATAGTAGATAATCGTTAAAAGCACCCATTTTTCAATCGGTGAATGATGTTTCTTAGAAAGAAGAGGCCACAAAGGCTGGGATTCAAAGGGTTAATGTTCCTCACATGTTGTTGGAAAATCTGCCCCAAGCCTTTAATGTCAAGAAATCAAGTTCAATGTTGAAGACCTGAGCTTAATCCCTCTTGACATGACTGAAGACTCACATATACGTGCAACGTTCCTTCTAACCTTTAGATAACCTCACGTTACTGTCATGTAGGGAAAAAAAAACAGCTGAACACCCAAGTTTGTGGCACATATCAGGTCCCAGATAAAAGTCCTCATATTTCTCAAACTTACAAATTAAATGCCACCGGTGTCAAACCTGTTCTTCAGATGTACACATATTATCTCTACCTTAACTTGTCCCTTGATCTACACACTTCCTTTTTTTTCCTCCATCAGCTCTAATGTTAGTTTCCAAAGCTGCAAAGTCACAGTACTGAAACAAACACAGCTATTTACATTTTTGCTTTCCTCTAAATGGCGATATAATAACGAAGGCAGTCCACCTCTTTATTAATTGTCAGTCTAGCGAACACACCGAGCTCCTGAAACAGTAACAGCATCGCAGCAAGATGCTGTTTCCACTTAGATTTCTGTGGCAGCGCCCTCTCCAAGGACGTCATGTCCAGGTTGTGGCGTGTCACCGGTTCAGTGGTCCGGCTAGAGCGCTCAAACTTTGTTGTGTATGGGTGGAGGTTGTGTCACTTCTCGATGAAGTTCAGTAAAGGTCAGCCAGGTGTCAGCTGTGTTTTCACGCCTCACTTCCTCCCTCTGCTCCTGCTAACACCGCAGCTTTTACCGGTGACACATGTCTCTGTTTAACACACATACACAAATCGCATACACACACACCTCTGAGACATCCACATCAAGACTTAGATGCATTTCTGCATAAACTTACAAATATGCTCTTTACTTTAAGCTCACATTGCCAATGCTACATTTTAGTTTCTCTAGTCAAATTCAAGGCCTACAAGTTATTTCTGAAACGACGATTCCTTGATTTCAGACAGAGGCATACAAAAGCAGCTCTCTCCATTTTGGACGCAACAGTCCATCTTGCCAGATTTCATCAGCTGCAGCTAGATAATTAAGCAAATGCTGATCACACAGTCTGTAGCTTATTTAAAGTTTCCAGCAGTTAACTCATACAAAAATCATATTGTGCTAAAACATTGATGCTAACATTATCCTAAACCCTGATAGAGTTCAGGACCATCCTCTACTCAGTGAGGAAGCACTTCTGTCATGAACAATTCTGTTTTTAACATAACCTGAAACCCCACAAACTGATGTAGTTAGTTAATGATGCGTTCCTGGGCCAGGGAAGTGAAGCTTGGTTACTACTGTAGGACGTAAGCTAATAAGTGCTAGACATGCTAGTGATTGCATCGTAATTTAGAGCAGATGAATACCGTTTTATCCATGGCTTGTGTGGCCCACTGATAAACCGCATTGTAACTCAATTAAACTATCTAAAAGTGAAAAATAGATTAGATTCTGCATCATTGATCACCATGATCTTAAAATTGGGATTATTCTTCTCCTCAGTTCTTGGTTCACTTGGCCTACATTTAACCCCCAAAATGATGACATTGGCATTACTGTCTTTTGAAGGCTGTTGCGGGTTCAGTGGTGTCATATGAATCTTGCAATAACTCCATTGATACCAAAAACACTTTCTGGCTTGCTTGAGCCCACCTTGTCTCAGGTGCTCGGTAACAGATGAGGGACCTGCTGCTGCTCCACACTCCATGTGTTTGACGATGTTAAGCTTTGCTTGGTAATGTTGATAGATATAATGTCATATGACGTGTATTTATGATGCTGATTAGTTTATGACACTTAATTTGTGTTATAACATACAAATATGCTCCAAGATAGATTACTGGTTGGCTGCCTTCAATCTAAACAACTGTTCATATTGGCTTAAATCATCCTTAAACTCATAGTTGTGCTCACCTTTCTTTTAAAAGAAATTAGTTAGCAGTTATTTTTCTTTCAGATTGCTTTCTTTCTCTTTCCTTCTTTTTTCTTTTTTTTTGGTAGCTGGATTTCCCTTTCTTGGGAAAAGAGTCAATCATAGTGCACATTTGGGTTCCAGCATCAGCAGTCACTCAGCTTGATTAGCTGCCTTTAGAGGCCCCAGTGCAGGAACAGACTAAACCATGTTGCAGCTTTTGTCAGGGGTGCGAGGGGAGAGAGAGCCTTCTACGTTTTCCCTGGATAAAAAGGGAAGTCTCTCAACTGATTTATTCAGTCAATAATTTAGTTGTGATTAATTACTTAGAAATGGGGAAAAAAAAAAATGCAAACAAAGTCAAACTTTTCATTCCTGGCTTTTCCAGGGCAGTCACTCACCCCCGCCCCACTACAACGCCCCTTGTGTAGATTGACTTCTGCTGCCTATGTTGTCCTCACATTTTATCTAACCAGTTTTATAATATAATGGACAGCATGAGTGACTGCCAGACCTTACAGAAAAGCCACTTCAACACAAAATAAGCAATTTACGCTAACTTAAATGGAACATAGCTATTAGATAACTCTAAACATAAATTTGCACTGAAGATCGTCTTTTCAACCCAATACCCGATGGTGCTGTCAGGTCATATGACCTCCTCAAAAATGTGGACGTGTTCCCAACTTTGTGATGATCAGAACCAAGACATTTTACTTTTTATTTACTGTAGTCAGTAATACACAGACAGCAGACATTTTGTCAAAGCAGGAATAGCGGGTGTAAATAACATTACTGTTAGCCCCACTACATTGAATTTCCAAGTAAGCCATGCCGTGAGAACACCCGAGCCCTGGAATTGGCTCATCTAAATGGAAGACAGCCATCATTAATGCTATTAATTAATGGCAACCTGTGCTTTTCCTGCTGTGCCAAGTTTGTTGTGAAAGGGGTCCATAGCAGCCTGAAGTTAAGACACAAATCGGTAACCGAACAAATAAAAAAAAGGGATGGGTCGCATTAAGGCAGTTGCTCTTAATTTGACAGGGCTGCAATGCTTAGTTAAAGTGCTGAAGTGTAATTGGAGGTTCACTGATTGGGGGAGGGATTTAGGAAACTGTTTATGCACAACTGCAGTAAAAGGAAAACTACTAGATGCACATTAGTACTCAAATATGCTGTACATACATGCATGCATACATACTTCACTTGAACTGGCACATACATACCGACTTTGTGACATTAACACTTACAAACTAACACTCTCTGTAACTCTCTCTCATGCTTGTTCACAAACACTGTTAAATCTTAACCCACACATTCACACACACACACACACACACACACTGAAAATGACTCATTTGCAGTCCTTAACAGATACACTGGAGCTAACACACACACACACACACACACACACTTGCAAGCCATTCAGCTATTGTAGAGACAGGTGGTGTGTGTCCAATATTCATCACAATATTTCAGACACAGTACCAGGTGACTGTCTGAGTGGGCTCTCCTGAGGAAGGGGATGAGATGCTGCTGGGGTGTGGAAGACATGGAGGCAGAGAGAGGAGTGGGTGGGGCATGGAAGAGAAAGAGAGAGACTACATGTGTAAGTGCGTGTAACTCCTATCTGCAGTTTAAATGTCCGTCTGGGCCTGTCTGAAAGTATTGTGTGTGTGTGTGTGTGTGTGTGTGCGTGAGGGATTCCGAGCAGCGTTGACAGAGCCGTCCCCACAGGCAGGCCGGTGTTAAATATTTAAAACCCAGACAGGCTGTGGTGTTGCCACAGTAATGTGTCTGTCTGATAGCGTAGGAGACCAAGAGCACGCCACTTGCTCTCTCTCACACACGAAAACACACACACAGAGTGCCGCATTGGTTGGAGATATAATGCACACAGACAGATCCACAGACAGTCTGTACACATTTGCATGGAGACACAGACAGACCGCACCACTTTTCACACACAGGTCACACGCAATCTTTGGTTTTCACATCAACCTCTTCTTTGCATTTCCATTTATGCATTTCTGTCGTATAATGGAATATTGAACAACCTGCATATCAAATCACTGTAATATTCTGAAGTGCTGCGTGGTTTACATGTGAATACAGTAGTGTGGTATGTACTGTATGCATAACATGAAGCGCATTCTGATCCTCTCTTGTAAAGTGCCACTTTCTCAATGGTGAAATGTTGCACGTGCGGTAGTAGCTTGAATGCTAGGCATCTCACACGATGCAGCTATTATGTTATAGCCTTGGAAAGTGAAAGTTTGTATTTCCTCACGTTAAAAGCACAATGCCTGAAAATGCATTTTTACGTTTTTAATGTCATATCTCAGTATTTTAAAGCATAATGTTAGAAAAAATTGTGCAAATTCATTTTGTATCATGAATTTGTTGGTTATATTCCACAAAGGCTGTGCTTACATACTGTAAAGTGGATATTCTTTATTCATGGTATTAATGTGTTGAAGTTTGAATAGTTCCCTTTAGAAAACATCTAACATGTGACGTAGACTGTGCAGTAACACAGATTTATTGGCGCACTCTCAACAAGGGTGCTACAAAGTGTACAAAGTGCTACAATAGGCCATGTGTGCAAGGACGGTGAGGGAGCCCCTGTGCTCTTATACGAGCAGTGCACTGTGAGCACAAAGGTTGGATAAAGTGGAAAGTACATTGTTTGGATATAATCATTCTAATCATAATGGCAAGTTTTAATGCTTAAAGTAATTTTTCTATAATAATAGTAAAAATAATGTAACTCTTGCAGGTTTGAATTACCGGAGGCTGACTGATGAATCCCTGGATCCGCTGGCCACTCTACAACCAGCTCTGACCAGCCAGAACGTGCTGTCCATCTCCAAACTTGCTAATCGGCTGCCTGTGCCTGGTGGTGGTGGGGCGACAGTCTCCCCCAGCGCAGTCCACGCAGTATGGCTGCAGAAGCTGTTCTGGAAAGGGGACCCCCAGCTGCTGAAGAGACTCCCACAGAGCGACCAAGACTACCTCCATGCATATGACACGTCTGCCAAATACCTAGACCGGCTGGTCCCTGCTGACGCTGTCCACTTCCTGGACAGCATCACCTTCTCTCCCGATGCAGCCGAACATGTGAGTTTAAATTTGGTCAAACAATACCGGTGTTAGAGTTTTTACGTTGTCTTTATATGAATGGCTGCGTACCAGACAGAAAAGAGGAAAAAAATTGTATGACACAATTCAGTGTAAGGGAGGTTCTATTTTTTATTACTGTCTCAGCCAGGAACTGGTGGGAGTTGGGCAGACAGACAATCTGTAATCGCAGCACAGAAGGTAGTTGGTCCCAGGCAGCCACCCAGACAGGATTCATATTGTTTAAAAGGAACGATTGTGGGGATCACTACATCAAACTGTCATCCTCCTCACTCTGTACTCTTCATTGTCTGACCGATCTCCCATGGCCACTGGCTCAATTTTAGAATATCAAAAGCCTTTTACTAATTTTATATATATTATTCTGTTCACATCCACACTCTGCTGCCTCAAAGCACATAACAGTCATGATTTATAAAAGAAATTATAAAATTGCGCAAGAAATGTCAGCCACATAATTACAGCACTCTGAAAAATTATCCTGCAGAGGATTTAAAGTGCCTTAGCGCACCTTATCAATACCAGCCCAATGCTTTTTTTTTTTCCCTTATTACTGGCACACTGCCACCCCCTCAGACCTTCCCCTTTCTCCCGCTTTTGTCTTATGCACCCTCTCTTTCCTTGTGACTCTGCAAGAACTAATTGATCCCTCTCTGCTTCAGAGCCAATTAAACTCCAATTCCCAGCAGGCACTGTTTTCCCACTGTGCTTTTAACATGCAGATTACCTCTTAGACCCACTGTCTGCACTCTTCTCTCACCCTCCTCCTCTTCCCTTTTTTCTATCCTTTTTGAACCCTCAAAGGGAAAATCTTGATCCTTCTCACTGTTAGGAATGCTTATGACCTTTCACACCCCCATTGCCCCTCAAGATGGATTGATCCACTTCCAACAAGGCCAAGGGCTGAGAGGGATGGCTGGGGCTTACCCCCTACTGGTCATATGTTCTGATGGGAAACAGAGAGTGTTGGCATTTTTCCCCCTCTGAAGTATTGATCTCAGATGGCACCCTCAGTGAAAGCATCCTCCCTTGCTCAACCACCTGTTTTCGCACCCTCCCCAAGGATATTGTGTGTGAATGCCTGTAACTTCTTCTATCCACTCACGCAAAAAAACAATAGACCATCTACACACTTAAGCATAAATGCATATATCCTCAAAAGAAATTGCACAGGTTTGTCAGGAAACTCCACCGGATTGATCGGCCTGTCCTGGCAGACAAAAGAGCTGTCAAGATATCTAGGTAATGCGGAAGTACAAGCAGCATGTGTCTGAGTGTGTGGCTGAGGTAGCTGGAAATGTGAAGTTGGTTGATTTTTCAGTATCTTTTTGTGTGAATGTGTGTATGGAGGGCTTGTCAGTGCCTGTGTGCTTCCATGCAAGACAGTAAAACCTCCTGCAGCTGAAGGCCCTCTCCTCTCCCCATGAATGGTTAACCTACTCTCACTGAATAGAATCAATTATACAAGGTTGGCAGCTATGATCTCTCTCACACACATACACACTCCTCACACATATACTCCTCATTGTGTTTTAGCACATATAGATTGGCTCATAACTGCCTTTGAAAATGTACATCATTTTCCAATCTCTCTTTCCCTCTCTTTGCTCAATCTGACCATCCCCAATTTGTTGTCTCATCCCATTTCTCCTTCTCCTCCTTCTGTTCCTTCCATCTCTCTTACTCTGTCTCCAGCTGAGCGTCCAGACGAGGTCAGAGGTGATAAAGCGAGCCACCAAAGCCCTGCGCCAGCTGGGCGAGAAGAGCAGGAAAAGAGCTGGCGACGGTAGCGCGGAACAGGAAGGAACAGACTCGGCAGGGATGACTTTTGATGAGGCTTTAACACACCTGCAGCAATCACAGGCCCACCTGGACACCCTGAGTCATGCCTTCATTCTGTCGCTCAAAGACCGCCAGCAGGTAGACCCATCTGCCAGACACTTAAGCCTTTTTATTTTTCAAGAGTTAGAAGTTCTCTTTCTGTAAATATGTGATAAATGATTGGTTAAAAAACACATCAAGTTCAGTAGTGATCCCCCATTGTTAAACATAAATGTCAAGAGGTGTGAACCCATACATTTGTTGCAGCAATTAATGGTCGTGCTTTAGCATACAATAAGCATAAGTTTAAATGGTAAGCTGTTATAAATTATATGCAGCTAAATCGGGTGGCTTTGTGGAGGACACTCATAGAAATTGCATTTTATGTGACACAAAATGTAAAAACAAATACTGAACAGTTGAATTTGTGCTTGCCCACCTTAAAGTATTTCCAAAAATAGACCTTGCTTCATTAGCTGGATGAAATTAATGAAATACTGTGCTTAGTGTTTCAAATTAATCCACAGACCATATCAGAAATTATATCAACTGTTTTACTGAAAGGGAAGAATTCTTAATTTGGATAAAGCTAATCACCAACTTTATGATAATATATTGTGAGATACTGTAATACTCATCTACACATGGCTATATTTTGTGTTTTCTTTCTTAATTAACAGGTGAATTCATTAAGTGACTCGTTCACAATGTTTGAGACACGCACACAAACACACACACACTCGATCCCTCACAACGTGTATTCCCTTGTCTGTTCAAGGAGGTCACCTTTAGTTGGACACACAGATTGTGTCTGTACGTACTTTGTCTGGGCTTGTGTGTATGTGTTGTATATTCCGAGGGTGGTTCTGCTCGACTAAGCTCTTCCCAGCCTCACCGGGACCAGTCAAGGGTATATTAATGTAAATCTATGGGCTGCTGTTTGAAATGAGCCCTGCCACATGGCCGTATATACAGTACGTACACCGTGCTGTATCTCATTAAGCAAAGTCACACTGACTTACCCCACTGTCACCTCCCTGTGGCTGTGTGTGTGTGTGTGCGTTTGTATACACAAAATGAGTGTGGGGCTAGAGAGAGGGGACGTTTTGATTTGGCGAGCCAAGTGTTGCTATGCGACCATGAAAACTGGTCTGAGCCCCAAACGGTGCAAGTTTATAATATTTAGCCCTTGTTTTATCTGTGTTTAAAAGCAGTAACCCTCCATAATAGTGAGGAAGATACAAGCATTACAAGGCAAAGCTGTAGGCTGAAGTCACAGGTGCACTAACACACACAAACACGGAGTCCAATCTCTGGTGCAGGAAGCGATTGCATCCTTGGAGATAGATAAAAAGGATATAAGAACCAGGGTAGGGCAGATAGGTAGAGAAAGATAGATAGAAGGAGCCCTGTAGGCTCTGTTTGGCTCCACTGCGGTCATTTATCAAGTGTACATGACCAGCTGCTGGGAATAATAGTGGATCGTAGAGGAATCCACCACAGGCGCCTTGACCTGCCGTGAGGACAGCAAATTACACTCTGCGGATATTGTATAGTGTACAATGGTATAGTGTTTTTGAAAGAGTGGCTCAGTATCTGAAGAATAGCTGTGAAAAGATAACGACGTGCTGGGTGATTTTTCTGTGGATATATGAGTTAGTACAGTTCTGTATTATATTATATTACTGCATTCAATGGTCCTTTGATATCATGTACAAAGACTCAAATATTGAGTATAAAAACCTGATAACAACGTCCATAATAATTAAGCTTCTGCTGTAGCACTAAATTACCACCATTGTTTTTAAAAGTAATGATTTCTTTTAGGGTGCACTTCACCTTTATTTGATAGCCATAGAAAAGACATAACAGGAAGGGAGGGAGCGGGGAATGGGGATCACATGCAACAAAGATCCCCACCTGGATGCAAACTGGAGACGGTGACTTTTATGGTTGCCACATGGTTGGTAATCCCAACTCCACCAGGCAAATCCAAGTCCTTTATCAGATAAGGTTTGCGGTGACACGTACACAGAGTGGCCCAAATGCCCTTCTCCCCAAAAAACTTCCTCCAGTGCTTTCTTCATGTCCTGGATCTGCCCCAGGGTTTCCTCCTGGCCACTCATGCTCACACCACTACAAAAGGAAGCAGCCAAAGGGCATCCCAGCCCTGACGCCCAAAACACCTCTGTCAGCTACACTCGGTGAAAACAGCCACCTGGTGAAAAGCCTCATATCTGCCTCTTGTATTCCTAATCTCTCTCCGTCGGTATCCTGCACTTGAGACGAGTTTGTCATCAGCACCTTCTCCCCGTCCATATGATACCTGTGCTTCTCATCTTGTGGCAAGTACTTACCTGTACTGAAAGATCGACGTTTTCCAAGAGACGATCATGGTCTCAAACTCGACTCCCAGACTGTATCACCAGTAGTGATTGAACTCAAATGTTAGCCAAACAGACACTCTTCAGTCTTCAGCAAGACTTTGATATTCCAGTCAATGAATATAATGTGAATATCTCATATCATGAATATATGATGTCCATATATCATGGATGTCAGGGATATCATGTATATTATATGAATATCAATATCCTGTCCTGAATATCCTGTCAATGAGTATTAGAAACAGGAGAGGTGACAAAGGTCATCCTTGTCTGAGTCCACTGCCAACGCTGATTGTACAGGGAATCAGCAAAACCTCCCACTGAATATGATGGGTGCAAAGTTTGTAAGTGCTTTCAGATTGTTTTTCTAAAAGTTTGCCATCCTGAGATACATCAAATTGATAAATGATACAGCAACGTCAGTCCTTGTTTCTTGTCTTTCCCCTGGCAAAGAACAAAACTGTGCATTACTAGCCATGCATTACTGTGCATCGAGTTTACTTTGAAACCTGTCACACCCCTAGGTTTTCACTTCTATGACTACAGTAGCTGCAGACGTTTTTGCCCGTTGATACTCCATTTACTGCTGAGTTGCCTCAATGAATTAACCATGGCTGTCCTGTATCTCAAGCTCTTTAGAGACTGGCAGTGTCAGCAAGCACATTGTTGGGTTGCTGCGCCAACCACCTTCACACTACGGCTTTTTGCAGCTGCTATTTAGATAGAAGCTTTGAACATTAACTATTGTGACTCCCAACCTTTGAGAAGTGTTTATTCCAAGTTGTATCTATAGAGGTTTAAAAAACAGAATTGAAAATAGTTGTGATTTTAATAGTTTATGCTCAAATGATATTAAAATAAGTAAATATTATGTATGATAATTACAGATGTCACCATTCAAGGTAAATATACTAAATGTAATAAAGAACATCTGTTTAAACACACTCAGACTGACACATACATAGGCCCAAACAAATACCATTTCTGACTTTTCAGGTTGAGATTCTCAGCTTTTAAAACAAGCAAAGGAGAGCAGGCCAGTGAAGAGGGTTAGCAGGTTCAGGCCAACACAACCCTCTGGGTTAATACCTGTAGAGAACAAAGCACTCAACAACAAACTTCACTCACTAACCTCTGTACTTTCTACACCACACAGCACCTCTTTCACTCCTCTGCCTTTATTTGTTCCTGCAATTCCCATCTCTGAAATCTTGCTTCTGCCATCTCATATTATTATTAGGTTGTCTTTATTTGTCTTTTCTAAATGTTTTTATTATATTGTGAATCTTCATTTATTCTTATAGTCTTTTTTCTTAATCATCCCATCACTCTTGTTTATTTTTCTGTATTCCAGCATTACAGTCAACTTTATGATTTGTCCCGATCGGAGAGGTCAAAAGTACACGAGTTAGCGGTCACCATGGCAACTGATGGGCAGCCTCTGGAGTGCATTGGGACGCTTCTGCATGTGGCTGTTGGACCCCTAGACCTGTCTGTTAAAACTGTGCTTCGAGACGCAGTGGAGAGAGTAGTGGCCGCGCTCAGGTATTGTCTCTTTCCCTCTCTCTGTTTGCCCGTTTATTTCCTCCTAACTTAAACAATAGAAAACACAAACTCCAGCACAGCCCAACACACATTAAACTCTGAGGTGGTACGATTAAGTCAAGGCTTTTCAGTGCGCATGTAAACACAATGTTCACATCGAAAGCATGCACAATGCCACAGAGAAGCTTGGCTGCACACTCCAAGGAGTTATTTAGCATTTTGTAAAATACACTTTTTCGCATTCTTGCAGAGAGTTAGATGAGAAAATCGATAACACTCTCATGTCTTTGCCCCAACTGTGAAGCTGAAGCCAGGGGATGATTAGCTTTGTGTATAGGACTGGAAACAAGGGAAACGACTGGCCTGGCTTTCTCTAAAGTTCAATAATGAACCAACCAGGGCCTCTAAAGCCCAATGATGAACAATTGCTTAAACAACATAATCCATGCACAAAGCCGAAATGTAAAAACATAAGAAGTTGAACAACTGCGCACAGTAAAGACAGAAGGCTTTTAAGCACAAGAAAAAAAATATTTTACACATTTTAAATAAAATAAGAAATTGAATCAAATCCAAAATAAACTGCACACCTTTATAGAGAAGGTACCTTAGTACTGGATTGCTAAACCACTGCAGTTTTCTGACACACACCAAATTCTTCACCATCATTGATTTAAAAGTCCGTCCTGTTTAAATTCTACATCAGTGTCTGATGCTAGTGCTGGTTTTTGTGGATATCATGTTTATAAATCATAAATTGTGTTGCACAGTAGTAGGCTCCCCTGTAGGCCCTTAGCTGTTCAGAAAAAGGTCAATAATAATAGGGCAGCAATGAGAAAATTACACCGTTCTAGGCCTGTGCAACGTGTGCTACTGCAGATACCACCCACTGTTTGTCAGGTTAGTACATATCATTCCCCCTTTTCCTTATTTTAGTCTCTTTTACATTCACGTCGCACCTTGTCAAACAACATTATCATCTACATGAACCACTTTCAGACCTGTCTGGTAAGATTACATACATATGCATGAAAAAATATATGTATTTTTTAGAACAAGTCAGATTAACAGCACTATCTACATCCACCTCAAAGGCAGGCTTTATGACATTTCATCTAAAATATTGAAGGCCACCTGAACACACCGCCTACTACCTGATCTCCGTTGGTTGTTCTCTGAAAACATACTGTATATTGGTCTACTTTGGGCTCAGCATGTTGGTGGGAAAAACACTGTCAAAACAAATGCCTGAAGTGTTGAATTGAATCTACAGTAGCTGCCTGTGGGAGTTGGGCTCGCAGCATTTTATTGGTGTCTTCCTGCTCCTCGCATTCAAAAGGAAGGGAGAGATTATTCACACTGACATGTCTGTAGAGCTGTTAGACTTTAGGACCATGGTAAATACTTGCGTATTGTACAAATTATCATCCAAAAATGACATATGATTGTGGATGATATTGAGAAACAGGAAATGAAGCACATTGTAGGAACCTGCTTTCATTGTAACATATGCATACGTTTATATTCAGTATATGCAGTGTTTTTTATGTTTGTCCTTTATCCCCTAACAACCTCGTGGGCTATTACTGACAGACCAACGAGCAAGGTTTTACTGACAAGGCCAGATATCATCGGGCCATCTGATTGGCTTGATAGATGAGTACCAATCGCCTTGATTATATTCCTGCCTCATTTCCTCCTTCTTTATGGCTGCTCAATGGCGCTTGATGCAGATAGATGGCACCTGCATTTACACACACTCCAGAAAATCCGTGCACACACTCTCACACATTCGTAGTTAAGTAAGCATGTATGCATTATCACGCAAATGCGCGCGCACACGCACACGCACGCACACACACACACACACACACACACACACACACACACACACACACACACACACACACACACACACGTACACACACACTTTCTCACATGCACATGCTTCTCTCCTTTCTCTGATTCATTATCTTCTTATAATTAATGCAGCCTGATACAGCTGTTCCCCTGCAGGTTCCCCACCTCCCCCTCCTTCCACACACTGACACACACACACACACACACACACACACACACACACACACACACACACACACACACAAAATTCTCTGTACTGTGTGTTGGGTGCCTTATGTATTCACTTGGGGTATTCTTTCCCCTGAACGTGGAAATCACTGCTCTTGCATATGAATATCCCTGTATGCATGCAAGTATAACTGTATGCGCGTGTGTGTGTGTGTCTGCTGTTGCAGGGCTTTCTCGAGGCATTGTGTTTGGCAGGTATGAATGAGCCAGTCTTGTTTTTGGCTCTCGAAGCCTTCAGTCTGGTGCAGCCGGCATACCTGAGCCTCACACTAATGGCCATCTTTTGTATCTGTCATAACTATTTGTTTGTGTGTCTTTGAAGGGAAAATGTAAGTGGTAAAATGCAATAAAGAAAGTGCTGCGTCGTCTTTCCACCTTTTGCCAGATCATTTGTATGTTGTGTGAATGTATGTGTGTTGTATATGTCTGTGTGTGTGCGCCTGGTGCACTTGTGTGTATGTGTACGCACATGAGCCCAGCAGCAAAGGGGACTTGAGTCAGGGGAAATCACCCTTTTTTTTCCTTCTCTGTCTTTGTGAAAAATTGCCCTCCTCCTGCGACATACAGTACACACACACACAAACACATACACACACTGCAGCAGAACCCACAGCCACATCAGGATACATGTGGCTGTGGGTTACACTAATGACGCTGCAGATCACATATTACCTTTATAAGATCATCTGCTAATCTGTGCCATTGAACCTATCATCCTATCATTTACATGTAATTTGAACTGTGTAGCCTCTTCTATCAACGTGAAATGATTAAATTATTATATATACTGGCAAATTTCACCAACATGCTCCAACAACCCTGTTAGCTGTTAGAGGCAAGTTCTTTTTTTCTTTTTGTTGCTTCATGTCTCTTGGACTTTAAATAATTTCATGATGGTTAATTTTTACAAAGCTGCACTTGCTTCAAACATTTAATCGCTGCCAGAAACATTTTAAACTAACGCTGTCCCTGAGAAGAAAATTGTTTGATTGTTTTTTTATTCTCAGTTGTTGTCCCTCTGTATTGTGGTAATTTGAAAGTCTTATCTTAATTAGCTTAGTATGCAAGATGATTGTGGTGATGTGGTTTGTTTTTCAGTGGAGACCCAGACACCCTGACAAATTACCCAGAACCCCTCAGGGTCCTTGAGGCCATGGTGACTGCTGTGCACAACAATGTTCAGAGTGGGTAGGTTATCTATAACTACTCATATAAACCACACACACTTTTGTCTCACTTTGTAGAAACTGTGGATGACATTTATCGCTGTCCCTCGGCTAAATCATCCTCAAAGAGCAGGTCAGATAATTCAGTATCATCACATGTGCATCCAAAATTGTGTTTCTGACAAAAAGGTGTTTTTCTTCCTGCATCGCTCTCTCTTTTTAAACACTCTCCCTCTTCTCAGCTCTATTCAAAGCCTGAAATCAACACCTGCTGAGTGTCAAATGCCAGTAAAATGTCTGTTTTGATGTTAAATTAACAAGATGCACCTGCCAGCCAGCCTGGTGCCTTTTTTTGGAATGACAACATTTTTATAGCACCTGTTCTACCTGTGGTCAGCTTTTTTGTGAAATTAAGGCAAATAAAGTAAAACAATTGAGCTGTGCAAAAGTACTCCTAATTTGCTGCCTGTCGGTGTAGTTATTCACAAAGTGAACTCATGCGAGTTTCTTTTTCTTTGCTGTGTGGATTAGGGCTGCAACTAATGATTATTTTCTCTAATTGTCTCTAAAATGTCAGAAAATGGTGAATAATTCCCATCACTGATTTTTTAAGGTCGAGGTGATTTCTTCAGATTTATTATTTAGTCCAACCTACAGCTCAAATTGCAAAAATATTCCATTTAATTTTTAATCCAAAAGACAAAGGCAGCAAATTCTCACATTCGCCTTTTTTAGTAATTAATTGATCAAAAAGTTGCTCACTTAAGCTAATTGTTTAATTGATTAATCATTATAATTCCAGTTTGCTAGATAGAAAAAAAATGGTTTGTGCAACTTGGTTTTAAATTACTGTTTTTTTTTTTTTACGTCTTTTTCTGTTATGTATGTATGTATATATTGGCCCATATTTCTGTTTGCGAAGTTTATGTATTTTTGAGGCAAGCAAATTTAAATAAGGCTCCTGATCACCAGATATGTTTTTTTAGAAGAACGCCTACGCCTTACCTCTCCATCTCTGCCTATTTATCTCTGCCTCACTCAGCCTGTGTGACCGCTCACCCTCTCACCCTCCCCTTTCAGCGACAGCATGGTGACTTCAGATGACCTCCTGGCTTGGTTGCATCCATTCTGTGGTGACGCGTCTCTACCCGTGCTGCCTCGCATCGATGTGCTGCAGATCCTGGAGAGTAACTTCAGCCTCCGAGACAGTGACGTCCGTCTTCTGCTGCTCTACAGAACTCAGGCTGTTCTTAAAGAGAGAGAGGTAACGTGCACTCACACATGGACAGACTCATCAGACCCTGACAAACAGACTGCAAAGATGACAGATGTTAAGTACACATTACCTGAGAAACAACTTTAATCCCAAGCACTCTAGAAACAGAACACTGGTACTTGATCTATACATGTCTTTTCTTTTCTCCAAGGTCATAACATAAAATGCTCTGCCGTACATTTTGAAAAGGTACTAAAAATTGATGGAGAGAAGAGACGAGTGGAAGGAGAGCAGAGTAGAAATGAGGCACTGAAGACACTAAGAGGGTGGATAAATTACCCACTCATCCCATCATGAAACATGGGAATGTTGACATATACATTCCCATTATGTTACATTATGGGCTTTGAGCTAAAGAAAGGTGCTCTGCTATTGAAGGGATAAGTAAGATGTAGTTAATACCCTCTTGCTGCTCAAGCTGATGCTAAAACTGCAATTTTGAAGGAGGGCTACAATCACAAGTGGTTTATTTGATCCTTAAATTACAAGGAGAATGTTTCAAATAGAAAACTATGTTTAAAATCTTTACGAAAGAAATTACTTTTTTCAGAATATGATACACTCATCTTAATAGTGTGCAAGATGCTTCAACTACCCTGGTTGGGGACATGGATTTTCTACTTCTGCTCTGGTTAGAAATTGTAGCTAAAAATACTCATAATGAATGATTATCCAGTTCACCTTTTAAAAAAACAAAGATAATTTAAAAACGCCTTGTATATTGTGTACTGGAAACTGGATTTTTTGTGTTTGACTCACTATATCGAAATCTATAATTAGGAAACAACATTAAACTCTATTTTGAGGACAAAATTAAATAGGAAACAGCTCTACTTTTTTTTTAAAAAACATTGAACAGTTTTTCCTTTTCCAATTTTTGTTTCAGAACAGGAAATCTATTGACGAAGACCAAAATGGCATTTTGTGCGTTTGAATTTGACGGAGTATGAATATATATGTTCTGTATTTCACAAGAAATCAGAAACTTCCAAAAAATGTGTCTTTTTCCAGTTTGTAGCTGTTTATACTGTAAAGTAATTCTGTATTCACTTTTCTAAAAAGACAGAAGTGTGTGCAACATTTCATAACCACACAAATGAACTGGAATCAGTGTTATTTAAAGACACAAAAGGCATTATTACCTTAAAGTGAATATGTGGAAACGGATCTTCAGCATCATTCTGCAGCTCGTGGTTCTGTACTTTAGGAGGTTATTTACAAGTGCAGGTGCCTTTTAGTCTTACTAATTGAGATAAATTAGTTTGGTTGTTTGTGTAACACTTAAATCAACACATAACAACATATGTATGCTTATAAGCAATCCTCTGAACTGTATATTTGCACTAGTATTTAATACACAGGATGTACAGTACCTGGGTTCAAGCATGGTAGGTGTTTGCACATGTGTATGATTACATGTGTGGCTCTGCCTGCGTCCTCTCCCCCTCCCTGGTGTAATCTATCATTGAGTGGCTAGTCATTAAGTTTTCTGACTGACTAATTAATGGCCCGAGCTGGTTAATTAATGTGTAAATGTATGCGCACAGCCGTGGGCCATTGTCAGCACAGGTAGACAGGTGTGTGGGCCCGGACTCTTTAACTAATTGGATGCACTCCCGATATTTGGCAGGCTCTGATGGAACACACACACAGGTGCGCACACACTTGCGCTCTTAAGGGAGTGTACATCCAAGGGATCAGTTAATTAATCTTGTTAAAGACTAAGAGCAAGACTCATTTCAAATGAAGTGCCACTTTCTCCCCTTAAGGCGACCAAAAGGCCTTTTAATGTGTGAGCAGGGTTTTTGTAGCCAAATGTCTCATTTAACTTTGATTAGTCTCATTTTTTGTTAGTTGGAAAGATTTTGCATATGCACATCTGTACTGACACACAAATACATTTGAGCACACATGCACCCAGTCTTTAATTTAGAACATTTTGGCTCCTAATTGGAGCGACACTTCATTGTTTCCACTGGCTGTTGCCCGGCTGAAAGCAGTGGCACAGTAATCAGCTTGGCTGGGCGAGTACCTACCGCAAGCAGCGCTGGCACCCGTGGTAGCATGTTGGTGCCCCGAGGCCACGCCAGAGACGTGTTAATGCCCCAGTGTGACCTCGTCACGTTAGCTCAGAGCTGGAAAGAGAGGGAGGAAGTATAGGGAGAGGAGGAGAGAGAAGTGGCGTACTCCGAGAAAAAAGTCAGGCACTGACAGAGACGACAGGGGACCAAAGAAGGAAAGAAGTTGGTATTGTTCCCTGTCTGTCCTCCTGGTCCCTCAACTAATCAGAACAACTCCCTTCTAACTGTGTCCCACAGGCTACCCGAGACACTCACACTCACACTCGCACTCACTCACACACACACACACACACACACACACACACACACACAAACTGCTGTATCCATCTTTCACTGCATACTCAGCCCTCCCGTGCAGTACACACATACACTTTCACACTCACACCGACTGCCTGCTGTGATTTCCATGACAACCGCACTGTCAAGCCACAGTTTGTGAGTGAAACTGATACCAGTAATATGTTTAAGTTGGAGTTTCTCTCATCTTTCTTTTTCCGCTGCTGTCTGTTTGCTGTTCTGACAAAGGCGTCTGATTAGCACTGTCGCCTGCGATCAAAGGCAGCTACAAAATAGCTATATGCACTCACCCACACACACACACACACACACACACACACACACACACACACACACAATACACTCTCTGCTGTACCGGCAAATATACAAAAGTTGTCATGCATTAAGATGCATGTACATATACAAGCATACACAGAAGGAGATACTGCATATATCCACTGTCTATGTCTTGATTCAGGAAGGAGATGTAACTGAAAAACATGGTTGAAGAAAACGTTGCTTTGATCTTAGAAATGAATCTCTTGTCATCCTTTACCTCCCCACTTCTTTCTCTCTCCATATGTCTGTCTGTCTCTGATATGCAAAGTATATAAAACTCATTATTCCTCCCTCACTCTCTTCCCGCAGCATCAACAATGCTAAAATATCATTAATGAATCAAGAAGAAAGAGTATTTCACAGAACCCTTAAAAACCTCAAAAGTCCATTTTTGTGGCAAATTAAGAGAAAGGAACCTAATATTATAAAGGTTTTATTTTGTTATTGTAAGAATCAGCATTATATGAAAATTAGTTAATTGATCAAAGGAGAACTGTTTTTTTTTGTTTTTTTTTTTAAAGTTTTTAATTGATCAAGTAATTATTCCATATCAAAATTGGTGTAATTTGTCTCTTTCAATGTGCAACAAATCAGCCTGGCTAATTGTCATTGATACATTACAGACATTATGCTAGACTTGCACTATATTCATCTTTTTTCTTGACAACAGGCAGAAGATTGATGTAGAAGTGTGGGTATTATTGTACAATGCAACACAACAAGAGCTAAAAAGCAAGTAATCAGTTGTGGGTTCTAACAATGGTTTGGGGAAAAGCAGTTAAGTCTCAGATATAAATGATAATGTCAGGGTGGTGCTGTAACTTTAACTTCTCTGTTGAAGTGACCTGACCGTGACTACTGACATTCTGGCAGAGGTGAAAAACAGAAAGAAAATGATGGTATTCTTTTGCAATACAACAGGATTCATTTTGTTGCCAAAAGGTGATATGTCTGACTGTACGTACTACTGATATGGATTTCTCAATATTAGCTCAGTGTGACTCCTTTGGTTGGAGAACCTCCAGGCAGCTGGCAGATTGTCCAATCAAAATGAACAGCAGTAAATAAGGTCAACCAGAAAAACACTTCAAGCCAAAAAAACAAAAGAAAGCCACAATTCTTTATCTGCCATAACAGATTTTTTAAACTTCCTTTTAACTTCCTCTCAGACTTAACTTTTGTCTCTGCCCAGAAGCACTTGAAATAGTTTGGCATTTTGAGAAGAACTGTTATTTGCATTCTTGTCGAGAGGTAGCTGGAAAGTTAGTAGCACTCTCATGTCTGCATGGTAAATAGGTACTGTCCAGCCATCAACCAGAGATTAGATAAGCCGAGCACAAAGACTGAAAACTGGGGGAAACGGCTAACTTGACTAACCACGTTCACCATATCAAGTGAAGAAATGTCAGTGTTGTGTTTACAGCTTACAGTATTTCAGCTGCTCCCTGGTGGCCAAAAATCTGTTATTGCTAGTTTAAAGGGATAGTCTTTTTTCTTTAACATAAGGTGGTTTAAATTAGTCCCTGGTGATACTGATGCACCGGCATTAGTTCAGGCTGCGAGCTCTGCTGTCAGAGATCTAAGAGCCTGCTGGCAGCTTTTCAGACAAAAGTGAACAGCAACAGCTAACAAGACATATTTAGTGTATTATTTACCTACAGCACACGCTGCACAAGCTGTGACCTATAGCACAAAGTAGTAATAGCAACTCCAAACTTCCTGAACAATTCTAAGCTAATTCACTTTGACAGGTTGGCAGTTTATCACAACATGCAATCTAACTTGTTTTACTAAAATATTTTCTAATAGCTCACATTTTTGAATTATAGAATTAATCAGAATCAGAATCAGAATTACTTTAATAATTCCCAGGGGGAAATTGCTTTTTGTTACACACAGCTCCAAAAGAATAAGAATAAACTTCAAACACAAAGTAAAATATAAATATATAAAAGTATGAATAAAAAAAAGATGTATTAAAAATTATTATTACAAATTATTACACAGAGGTAAATTACTGCACCAGGAGAGTCTAGAGTATTATAATAATAATAACAAGGCAATTACAAGGCATCACTATGTGCAGCTGAATTTGAATTCGGTGTACAGTATCTGTGATTATCAAAGCTGATTTAGCTCAAAGGTTATGGGCTATACAGCTCTCTCTTTGTTTTCCAGCCTTCTGATAACCCAGTTGTGTGTGTTTCAAGGCTGCATTGTGTATTCCTACAGATCTGATTCACTTACTGTGTAATCCTCCATCCTTGCCTCATTGCCATGTGTGCACACCTCTTTGACAGTATGTCAAGAAATCCTTAGATCCTCACTGTCTGTGAGGATCTGAAAAGTCTTGTAGTCTTTTCACATCCTCCCCCCTGCCTGTCTGTATCTGCAGTCTGTGTGTTTTCTGTCCATACATCCTCAACCATATGCAGTTTTGTATTATTCACCCAAACGTACTAACATACATGCATTCCAGCATGCCAGCCGGTGATAGGAATGCCATTATGATGGATGCTGTTTAGGCTAGTGGTGTCCAGACTGGGTCAAGTCGGGCCATGTCAGTGGAAAGGCCACCGCATGATTCACAGCCGCTGCGGCACATAGATTCAGCGATGATGGATCAGAGAGAGAAAAAAATTAGAGAGGGACGAAATAATGATGAATCAGAGACATACAGAGAGAGAGAGAGAGACTCAGAGATGATATAAAACAGAAAAAGTGAACAACAGGCAATTTACCATTCCAATACATCATCCCTCCTCCCTCCCACAGCATCCCAACACACCACAAAGGCACAGACACACACACAGACACCTAAAAAGGGAGGTATTAATGAGCCCAATTGAAATGCTGACATTTAGGTAGTAGGGAGGAGGGGAGAAATGAGATGGCAAGAAGGGAGGGAGGGTGTGAGAGGTGAAGCCAGGGATAGATTTTGTGACTTCATTTTGAATGATTAGTCATAACAGCAGGGCGTCCAAATGTCACCACTGTCAAGATTGGACGGTCTGTTTTGTCTGTGTGTGTATAGTGTGTGTTTGGCCTTTATGTCACTAATAACAATATACTCAGGGTCATTTGTTTACGGCATTTCACAGACAAAGAGATGCACATGTGTGAGGGCCACATGCTGCATGTGTGCGTATGTGCTTGTTACTGTAACGCCCCCTTTGCTGTAGCCATGATGTTTTAGTGGGAACATAGTAATTACTGGTCTAAATCACATGTCAGTGCTAGCACTGAGGGTCATAACACACATTCAGTAAAAACACACACACACACACACACACACAGTGAAGGCAGGCGAGGCTGATCATAGCATCAAGGTCTTCACCCCTGGGTGTACCCTAAACCCAGAGCATAGGGGACAGTAGCAAGGAAAGTCACCTGCTTGGGTGCGTGCATGTGCGTGAAAGGTCTTCATCTAATCTCATCAACAGTGATAGCTGATTCATGCTACAAGCCTCTTCCTCCCCTGCCAATGTCATGGATCATTGACTGTAACACAGTGCTTGGGTGCTGTTTGGCCTTGCAGTGCGCCTAATATGGATGAACCGAGCTGAGCAGAAGCAGGCTGTGTAGTTGCACTGTGTCAGCCTCCATTCCGCTGCTACACAAGCCTCAGGACCCCACACGTTAACCTCAACCCAGCCCTTATTTTACATTCCCGAGGCCCGTCGCCCGCTGAAATTTTGTCATAGATTGCATTTGATCAAGGTTTAACTTGACAAATTCATACCATTTACTCTCGGAGGTATGGACTTTTCATGCCCATGTTTGATTCTTGTTTCTGATCACGTAGCTGCTCTGGACAGATTTGGTCAAATGCAGAGTAACATGGTATAGAGTACAAAAATCAAATCTTGCTTCTCCATTTTCCTCTGTCTCTTTCAATGTCATCCCCTTGGTCTATTTGTCAGGCTCCTAGTTTGTCACTCCACCTTTTGTTTCTCTCTCTGTAGAAAGATAGTATTGCGATTCTCATTTTGTATGCACCAATTAAGCAGAAAATTACAGAACTCCTCAGTTTCTGGACACAATGTGATATGTGTGGAGCGTATGTACACATGCTCTCACAGAGACAGATCTGGACATCTCAAACAGATTTGGCATGTGCGTTGGCATAAAGCCCACATACACAGATGGTTGTTGAGTCAAGTTTCTCACAAAAGCCCTAAGAATGGTGAATATTTTAGTTTTCAAGAGTCTGCATGCATTTATCAATATGTATGCTCTTCCCTGTGAGCATCTCCGTTCCTGCCGAACTGTAACACATCCCACTCCACCTGCCGTGTATTTAAATATTTAGGCCACATTTTGAAGTACCCAAAACCATATTGACAAGATAAGGCGCTACCCTTACACACATCCGAGACTAACAGTGAAAGAAGACAAAAGAAACTGCACAGATGGATGGCACACAATTTTGTGGTAACTACCGTCTTTGTTTGATCTGACAGGAATACAAACAGAAACATGAGTGGGAGTGTCAGAGCAGTGTGTTTTGAATGCAGCTGACCACTGCTATTTTGCCCCTCTGGGTCACAAACACACATGCGCGCGCACACACATGCTTATATTACGAGTGACACATGAGTGGATGGGCTGTCTTGATCCAGTGTTAAAAAAGTTGAAATCTGGAAGGGAACTTCCACTAGGGATTGTGTGGAAGAAAAAAAAGACAGAGCTTTGCAGATGTGAAGGCCATGTGGAGAGGAGAAGCCAGACAGGGAAGCTGTGAAAGATTTGTTCGATGAAAGTGAATGAGCCTGGACTGGAGGGAAAGGGTTATACGAGAGAGAGAGAGAGAGCAGAGTCTCTTTCCAAGTAGATAAATAATAAATGTGATGGGGTTGAGTACGCTATCGTATGGCCACACTCTAATACAACAGGTCAGGGGTCATTGTCGTGATAGCCAAGCCCCAGCTGTATTTCCACTTGCTTTGGCAGCTTTTATCTATCCCCCTCAGCTCCTCACGAAAACTTTATTTATGCTCTGTTTTTAACTCGGAGCCAGGAGAGAGGAGCACAACACTTTGTCATCTCGGTGGGATCACTGATGATTCAGTCAAAAAACACCAGAGAGGAGGCAGTGTAATAAAATAAACAAGAAGAGAGGGGATGTGACAGACAACAGGAGAAATAAGGAGAGAAGAGCCTGAGGACAGTTGAAGTGATAGGAGTGGGCAGCAAAGAGCCAGATGAGAAGGTGGAAGAAAGACAGTAAAATCTGAGATGAAGTGGGGGCACCGATAAACCATGATCTTTTTTGGCATGTTCTTTGCTGTTTTGTAGCACCAGTTGAAGGCTTCACTTTAACTGGTATGATTCAGCCTGATCATATGTGTGAGTGTGCATCCAAGCTTACACATCCTCACACATCTACATCTGAAATGGTGTTTTGACTGTATATGATTTAACTTTAAGCATTTAATTAGTACTCATCTTAAGTAATTGCATGCGTTTTTTTCGTATTTTAGTGGACATGCATCATATTATATAGTATCTTCCCCTTGGCCTTCCTCACTCCTTGAATATGCATCAGCCACTATGCACATGCATGATTAGGGAAGGTTAGGAGTCTTGGCTGTAATGGGTTTAATATTAAAATATACTGTAAAGGCTGCTTATGTGTGTGTGCTTGATATTGATGTCTGCAGGTGTGCGTCAAGATGGTTTCAAGCGACAAGCTTGTTCTCTCCCTCCAACCTTGATCTGCTCTCTCTTTCTAACCACTCCCCATCTGTGTTTTGTCTTCTGAGCCCCCCCGTCTCTGATTTTACTTCCCTTCCTCTCTTGAGGCGTGTACCATTATGTATACTCAGGTGTCGTGTTATACAACGTGGATCTACAGTGCCTCAGACTCCAGGGAGAGTGCAAGAAAAAGCATAACAAATAGAGGGAGAGGTTAGAGAAGCGGTATTTGTTTGTCACTGCACTCGTCTTGTCATGTCTTTGCATGCACTTTGCATGCGCAAGAGTGTGTGTGTGCGTAGATTTGCTTGTTCTCCACAGGCGCGCATGTCTTTATCTTTGCGCTTATGTTTTCTCTGCATGTTTTATGTGTTTCACTTTCAAGACATAATAAACTCCCTAACCCCCTACAGGCCCCCGGGCTTTGCCCTTTTAGTGTTTGCTTCTCTTTGCTCTCATTTTGTCTGAAACCTGCGCTGTCTTATCATCCCCGCTCACTTTCTCGGCATCGCTCATTCTCTCCCTCGCTCCCCCCACCTCTCTCTCCCCTTGTGAAGTGTGCGACCTCTGCAACTTTATTCTGCCCGTCGCTGGGGACATTAGCCAGAGCAGGTCAATGAATATTGATGAGCTCATTCGAAGCGCACTCAGTAAAGGCCAGACACAGAGATCTCTGGAGCTCCACCGGCACTCCCAGTCCAATACACTGACATGCCCATGTTGTGTTCTCCCTCTCTCTCCTCAACCATCTCTCGCTCCCTCACTCAGGTCAAGGACTGAGATAATTGCCAAGTCACAGAGAAGATTATCAGGCAGATTTGTTGATGGGAGCAAAAGTTCACTGGTGTTTAACTAGCAGCTCATCCAAATTCAGGAAGAAACAATGCATCTCTGACAGAACACTACAATCTCACGAGTCACAATACCTTTACTGGATTGCCAGATGCAGTGTTTCTCAGGAATATAGCCACAGCTAGCTTTAACTAAACCTAGAACTAGATTTACTTATTGATTTTTCCTCAGCTGTAGTTAAGATACATTTAAATCACATATTGAAATGCATTAATTGTAAATCAATTTATTATACTGATTTTAGAAATGAAAATAGAAACACCATTAATTCTTATGAACTATCATGTGTAAATAATCAAAATATATATACAAGATATATAATAATTTCTGAAACAGTGTAGTTAAAATGGACATGACAGCTGAGAGAATGTGTTTTGTTTGTGCAGCAGGTGCTGCATTTTCACCTTTTGTGAAGATCATCCGCAGGCTTCATGGCAACGATGTTTAGGATAGAAAAGTCTACCTAAAAGAGATAAAATGAAGACCTTAAAACCTTTCCATCTGTATAGCTTGCAAAATATCCACATTTAAACAAGTACCTAGCCCACTCAAGGAGTTTTGTTGGTGTAGGGACTGTCTCCTTTGGGAATCACAACATTTTAACATCAAGCCTTTATTGTGAAACCTCCAGACACCTGGTGGTGTTACCTGAAGAAACACATGGGTGATGGCCATTTTAATTTAGCAAAATGACACCACTAAATGATGAAATTGACTCTGGAGCATTTTCCATGTCATAATATTTGATAAAAAATGCTATCATCTATTTATTCCTCTCATTTGATTGAAAGGTGGGATTGATGGAGCTTGCCATCATGATTGGCAGTGGTAATAAGATGTGACAAGTGAGAGGGAGAGAGCTATCAAGACAGACAGTGATGGTGGCACTGATCATTAACCTGTCTACCACAGTGTTGCGCACACAGGTGATGATTTGTTCGCTGCATACCTTAACCCGTCAGTGACAGGGTCAGCTCTTGTCAGCTATGAATACTTGACATGTGGTCTAGGCCTGCATGCGTGGTGCATGATACACTGTAACTGAAATGGGGCTTTGGGTGGGTTTATTTATTTCTGCTGATCTTGTGAATTTGTGTCTGTTTACCTGTGTCATGTCTCCACTACCTAGATGTTTCATATCATTTCCATCCCGTTACTATATTGTTTTTCAAATGGTCAGTAATGTAATATTTGTAGCAGATCAAATGTCTGTTTGGCCGTTCTGAGTGAAATGTCTCCACAATAATTAAGTTATTTGCCATGAAATTAGGTACAGAAACCCTAATGAGTTTAGTGACAAATTTTACCTTGTGAAATACTTCGCTTTATGGCCAAATACCTGCAAAAGTAATCAGTCTCTGCTGTGCTTCTGTGTTTAGAGCTATTCAGAAAATGTTGCATGCTAACAAGCTATATGCTGCCTTTTGCCAGCCTGATGCCAGCCCATATTCTAGCAGTGTGATCCAGCCACAGGGTGTTTTTTAAGGGCAGACAGACAGCCCGAGCTGTGACTGTGTCTCTAAAATTGACCCTCTGATGAAAGTTATTGAAAAGTTCAAGTAGTTATTATTAAACTTGAAACAAACTTCCACTTAGTGCTTGACCAGCCGCACTGATTGTTGTGTCTCACAAGTGCCGCGAGTTATTCCTCCGACATGCCTCGCTGATTGTGAATGATTGAGCTGTTTTTATTCAGCATTTCCGGGCTAGAAATATCTCAGGTTATCCATTTTTTGAGCGAACGTGTGTGCAAGAATGATTAATCAATCACTGTAATCTTCTGAGCTGTGTATGATAGACGGCTTTTCATCTTGACTGTAATCCATTTAGTCATTAGATGACTGTATAAACAACTGACTCAAGCCTTGAATAAATAGCCTTTGCTGCTTGAAATAGTCACTGCCTGTTTCACTGAGGGTTTCTTGCCACAAAACTGTTCAAATTTCTTGTAATGTTAGCAGAGGTGGTCAATAATTAAGTGAAGTTTGGTCACATTATATGAATATAAACAACACTGTGTGCTGTACCACAGGGCCATTTATCCCCCTTATATCACTTGGAATGTGTCAACCTGTGTATTATTAGATCAGATCAAATGTGATTTTTAATTATGAGCCCTAAATCCAAAGTGCATTTATTATGTATGGAAACACCTACCAGTCACTGGGTGCTTAAACAGCAAATACTGTATACACACTTATGTAATGATCATATATTGTATCACTAATGCTTTAACAAACATATTCTTAATTGTTTGATTATTTTGGCAGGTGATTTTGATTTCTAATGCGCTGATGCGTGTAGTTTATGTTACAATAATGAAATGTTATCTCCAGTGTCTGTTCACAAATTGGCTAAAATCTTTATTTGTTTTGACTCACCCTCATATACTTTAATCAGCGCTTGAGTGGGGTTTTCATTACCAGGCCTCTAATATGCACATAGCGACTGATATTTTGAGCCGCGTTTTCTCATTTAATGTCTTGATTGTATGATGCTACCATTCCTCAGCCTGCTGACCAAATTTATACAAATCATACAAAAATAAGCTGATATGGATAAAAAAAAATTAAAGTCAAACTCAAAAAATCAACATAACTTTATTCACCAATAATCCCCAGAGAAGCCTTTCGGCACCATGGACAGCGCTCATTTGCCGCTCTTGCCAATGTGGCTGTTTATGTGCTTTCAGAGGTGAGGTGAAAACACCCGTTGACAAAATGTAGTAAATGTCAGCACCTTTCACAAGGGTCTCGTGAAAGTGTCGTTCTGCTGAGGCTTGACCTTGAATAGTCATGTTCTATTCTGGTGTTCAAAATGGACAAAAATTGACATTACCACCAATTTAGCAAACGGCACATGCATTTTGGCACTGTGTTTTCTGCAATAAAGACAACAGCATGTAGTAATATTATGATTTGTTGCTGGGGAGGTCCTTGGAGGACCTTACTTATTGTCCCAGGACAAGGGTTTGAAATTGCTGGTGTTTGAGTTTATGAACAGCTGTATTGAATGGCATTGCTGTGATAGTGATAGAGTGAGGTGATTTCCTGTCTGGGGGTGCAGACTTTCGCCACTGCCCACAATAATAACCATCAATCTAGAGTGGTAGAAGAAGTACTCAGATCTTTTAAGATCTTTAAGGTAAAAGTGGAAATACTACAGTGTAAAATTACTGTTCAAGTAAAAGGTTTGCACTTTAAAACTTAATTCAGTTGAAGTATAAAAGTATTAGTTTTAGAAATACTCATTACGAGATTAGATTTGCCTCCCATGAATTTAAGTCAAGAATAACATGAAATAAAAGAAAGATGTGTGTTACAGCATGGTGTTAAGCCCCCTATGGACCTTAGATATGCACATACTAGCTCTTAGCTGTGGCTGGCAAACATGCTTATTGTCTACAAATAAAAATACCTCAAAGCTTAGAGGTGCAAATCACTGGATGCACACCCTTAATGTTCACCCGTGAAGATTTAATGTACAGTATAGCGGGGTATTCTGCCTTCACCCTGTGTGCGTCTAAAATTATCTACAGTGTTACTTCCAAGTGTCACCTGTGTGTTGAAAGCAGTACAAATTTAAAAGACTACAGTAGCATGCTGTGATGTTAGTATATTTATTTAGTGAGAGTTTGTTTCTCCAGGAAAGACGGCGACATATGGAGGAAATTTTTTCACAGGAGTTTATTGAAGCTGCTTCAGTGGCATTCAACTGATTGTTTTTGATTATGTGTGCACACCTGCGTGTCTGTTTGCATGGCCCTTATTATGGTTTGTGTGAGAGAGAAAGAGAGGGCTATACAGATGAAAGTGAAGTCATCTATTCCTCCTGAGAGTTGGTGGAATGAGACTTTTTTCACTCAATTTAGAGAAAGACACACACACATACACACACACATGCACAGAGTCATGTTTCCATCACTTTGAAAGACAGTACATTGGCTTACATTTCCTGGAGACTTACCCTAACCATAGCCATTAGTTGGCTAACACTAACTTTAACCTCAACCTAACCCTAAGATTTAACGATTTGCATTACATGCAAATATGCAAATGTGACTGCCTTAACACATTTATGTCCCTACAACACGAGTAACGCATGGTGAACTCACACACACACACACACACACACACACAGCAACACATACACGCACTGTCTTTTATACCTCATCTCCATTTTTATCCTTCGGTGAACTGTGTATGTGTGTGTGTTTTCACCCACGTGCCTTCTGACTGTTCTCTGCTCTGCCTATCGATTTGCGCCAAAGCGGCTCCCATCTCTTTCTGTCTCTCTTACACACACACACCACACACACACACACTCACTCACACACTTCTTCTCTTTTTTTCTCCCCATTTTATTATCATATGCTGATAGCAGGTTTAGACTGCATTGCAGTTTTTAATCAGTGGAGAGATACCCTGTCTGACTACACAAGCTTTTTTGGACAAACTACAACACACTCTGTAATTACTGTTTGTTCTGTTGAAATGTGTATGTGACTGTGTTCTTGTACAGCTTCATAAAACTTTAGAAGGGATGACATTTTAGTTGGCCTTCTTAGTTTAAGGTGAAGGAAAGTATTTGATGAGTAAATGTCCTACCTTGTGTTGTAAAACAAGTGTGTGTGTGTGTGCGCGCGCACGCACGCATCTTATAAAGCGATAAGGCCAATGTCAATTCGGTGAAGCGCTCCATATTCACCCCAAATAGCTTTCTAATGTAATATTGTTTGTGGAATTTCATAACGCGTACCAATTTATGAACAAATCACAGGAGATGAGATAATGCAATAACCATTTTACTGTATCACTTTACTGTACCAAAGTGCACTCAGTCCCCCATGTCCACTGAGATTTTCGCTTTTTCCTGTGTTGAAAAGTAAAAGCTTGTCAAAGAGCAATAATGTAGCTACTAGTTGTCGTGTTACTTTTACTTTACCTGTCTGCTTACCTCATTTCCATGCCCTCTTCTTGGTTTCCGTTCATTTTGCTAAAAGCATGGCTACTTTCAGTCACAGTAGGCGAGCACATAGCATGTGGTCTGCTTAATTTAACAGCACTGTTTCCTGTGCCAGCAGGTAAAAAAAGTGGTTTGAAGCCTGAAATTACAAGCAATGAGAGCTTTTTGTTTGTGTGTTTGCTTTCATGCCTGTGCATGCGCTGCTTTCTGTCCCATAGAGTTGTTTTTGTAGGTCATCATACTGTTTGTTGACCCCTCCATGAGTCGACGGAATTTATATTTATTTGCGTGTGTGTGTGTGCACACGTTTGCTTTTTCACTTGTGTCTGCTGGTTTTTGTGTGTGTATGACAACGTGTATGTATGTATGCATTATTTTTGAAAGGTTGTTGTACGTAAACAATTTTTATTCCTTCTTTTTTCCACTACTCTTAGGATTGGCCTCAGTGAAGTGAATAATTTCTTTAGAATTCATTTTTCAAATCTAAGAAGTGTAAATAATAAGCCCAATAGTATTCTACTACTAGTACTAAAGAAATAGTAACTGACAATTCCCAAAACACACCATTACTAGGTCAGCCACCAGTGACAATGATGCATGCAGTTTGTATATATATTTAGATTGGCTGATTGACTGAGAGACTCTCTGTTTGAACTAATTTGTCAGCACTTCTCTGCTAAGTGTTATGGTGTTGCCCACCACCACCCCTTTCCTGCCCTCCTGCCCTCCTGCACACCGTTCTTTGTACAACACCTCAGAGGAAATGTTGATTTTAATCACTATGCATAATCATGCATAATAATAAACCACCCTTCCTTGTTAAGACAATAAAAGCCTCACTGCCACATTGTAATTGGCAGTGATTTCATTTGTGATCCACTGTAGGTGAGTTTTGATGAGTGTGCATGCTTCTGTTTGGATTTGGTTTGTATGTAAAAAGAGTGTGTGTGTGGACAGCTTGTAATAAGTTTTGTTGGGAGAACATTTAATCAGAATATCATCAGGGAATCCCAAGGTCTTGAATACTATTGAATTTTCAAACTTGATGAATACATTTGGCTATAAAACTTTTTTCAATAGCTACAAAATGTTCAGTATTCAGAACACGGTAAGACAATAACAATGATGAACAGGCTTTGGGTTGCAGTTTACATTCAGTGATGGATTTGAAAGCTTTAGATTGGAGTGAGGGATTTTTACAGGTAGTTAAGATTCCATTTCTGTTTCCCAAATGACCTCCATTTCCAGAGGGTCCTGAGCTTCAACTTTACTCATTTATTGCTCCATCCCCTCATCATAAAGCGCTTCACTACACCATTAAGCATGAATCAGCTGTGCTGCCAGTTATTTGCATGTGCTGTAACTTATAGATTAGAGGTTGAACACCACAAATGTCTCAGAATCATTAGAAATATCACATATTTAATTAAGAAAAACAGATGTGACTACTGCTTAATTACCAGCCAGTGTTTTGCAAAAGTAAGATGAATAGAAGGAGCCTCACTACCAAAAATGTAAGTAAAAGACTGTCAGACGAGTTAATAAATAATATTATTGGTTGAATGCTGTAAGTAAAATGTAAAAACAACATTTCCTTAAGAAAAATAGAGAGGCTTTTTATTGTTAGATATTGTTAATGCTATTTACCAGCACTGCATCTACATTTTCTCTATCAAGTTGCCTTTTTCAAGTCCTTTATCTTTTTACAGATCTTGGTCTTGCCATCCAAAGACCCCTGTCAAATGTAAAGATAGTTATTTGGGTGAAGCAATAGGACACATATATAAGCTACTGGCTTAACCTATGGCCTGACTGATGGAGTTTTTGTGGCTAATTTACATCAACAAATGAAGTGCCTTTATATTTCTGCTTCGTCCACATCCAAGCAGTTACATGTGCAAAAAAACAGGGGCTCCAGTTATTTGCCAAGGAACTAGCAATATGGATTTACTCCAGCAGCACTCCAAAGTGGCTTTCCAACAAATATATCTTGGGTATATGTTTCATTTGAGCTTCAGTCCACAGAATTTTGGTATTTGTAAATTTAGCCAGCATTGACTACTGCCGTCAAGCCCTTTATAACAGCATTTTTATTTGTTTGTTTCATCATCACTTTTATTGCATCATGTATGAGAATTATTGTGGTGTTCTTAATTAAGCTCTTTTATGCATTTTTTGGTGGGATAAACATCAGTCAGGTTGCTCTAGTGAGCTTACTCTTTATCTTCCTTAAGGAAAAGTATTTTACTACCTCTAACTGCGTTTAGTTTAATTACTGTTAATGGGTTTGTGACCTTAATTTGCCAGATGAAATATTAGTACTGATAGACGTGCACAGCTGGTTTCTGTACTAACAGAGAGTCATTACAAAGCTGTCCTACGTTTGAAAATAAAGGTTTAAAGAAGAGACATGTATTTACAGGTTGAAATGTTTGAATGAAACTGTGTCTAGACCTTTTTACACTGATAAAATATTGCCAGGCTTTACATACAGTAGATATCTAGTCACATAAATTTGATCCACTGAGGCTAAAATTATGTTCTGATGAGTCTGGCTGCAAGTGATATATGTGTTGTTTTGTTTGTGTGTGTGTGTGCGTGTGTGTGCGTGTGTGTGCGTGTGTGTGCGTGTGTGTGTGTGCGTGTGCGTGTGCGTGTGCGTGCGTGTGTGTGTGTGCGTGTGTGATGGAGCCTGTCTTTGCAGCAGCCATGCTTTGGCAGGTTGAAGTTTTCCCCTCAGAAATCAGCCGCTCTCTGAACTGTTAAATCACGCTAGAAGCCAACCTTTGAGAAGAAAATTAATTACTTTCCCTCTGCCCCCTCCTCCTCATTTTTTCCACATTAACCCTCCCTCATTCCTTTTCACTCTTTTCTTAGACTTTCCCTCTTTATTTCTCTCTTTCTTATAATAGTATAAAATAAGATTTCCCACAGGTGACATTTTTTAAACCAACAGTGAAATGTGCCATTACGCATGAAGCCTTGTTTCTTTCTTTCAGTGCCTTGTTTGAAGTTTGAAAGCTTTGATAGTAGTCTAGATTGAGTGTTTATGATTGCACAGTTCATTCGGGTGCTGTTTTGGCAGGAATGTCTTGCCCACAATCTCTACTGCAATCATTAGGTTGTCAAGTTTTGCCATCACAATGGAGAGCATCCTTCATTTGAAATCAATGAAAGCTGCTCTCCTATTTCTGTTGCATTTGTGTTGGAGAGTGCCTAGTGGAAGTGGCCAAGAAAATAGAGCACTGAAATCCACTTCTCAGTGGAAGATGCTGGCATTTATCATCATATGTATCCACAACACTGGATGTGTAGCAGAATTTGAAAGAAACAGGTGGTTGTTCATTCCTCTAATGTGTGCTTTATATTCAACGACTTGGGGATATCTTACAATCAAGATCCTCACTGCATGCCTTTCCTTTAAGGGCACAAATTGATTTGCATTGCTCACCTCCCTGCTCTCTCTCCACCTTTTTTTCTCAGCTTCAGATAGAAGATGTGGAGAATGAGGAGAAGAGATACGCCCTCTTCCTGGAGCTGCTTGAAGCTGCACAGAAGTGGGAAGACTTTCAGCTGCTCATCCTCCTGCTTCAAGCGTGGCCACCAATGCTAAAAGAGGAAGTGTAAGACACATGTTTTTGATTCTGTCAAGGGTAAAGCAATAGCTTGACAGAAATATGCTTAGTTGTGTTTTTATTGCAAGTTAAATGAGAAGATTGATATGTGAAGCTACAGCCTGTTAGCTTGGCTTAGCATAAAGACTTGAAATGGGGAAACAGCCAGCCTGGCCAGCACCTGTGATGTTCCCTGGTGAACATGTTATTTCTCGTTTTTTTTAATCCATCCAAAAAAATAAGTGTTAAACCATGTAACTGTTGTGCCAGACTTCTTACAGATCATCTAACTCTTGGCAATAAAGCAGTACCTGTAGTACAGTAATTACTTACCTAGACGTTAGTAATTACTTGGGGGTTATTAATTTGCTTGCTGTTTACGACTCAATAGCAACTATATAATTCAAACATACAGAATTTAGACAAACAAACATACATTTCATAGGCAGGTTTTTGGAGAAAATGTATGTGTAAATATTCTGTTATTACAGAATACCAACACTGTCGCAGCTGATTTACTCTCTTTCTATGTCTGCTCACCTTCCTTGATTCTCTCTGTTCAAACTTATTTTCTTAATGCAGCGATGCCCATTCAGCATATTCAGGCAATGTCGCTTTTACATTTTGAATATAAACTGTGTGTTGTTTCACTAGTTTGGGTCAAAGCAACCTCTTATCCACCCTTAAACTAAGTGATAGTGAGTATGTTTTGGTGCTTAACTCTCAATCACAGACGTACACTAAATAG
This sequence comes from Pempheris klunzingeri, assembly GCF_042242105.1. NCBI lineage: Eukaryota > Metazoa > Chordata > Actinopteri > Acropomatiformes > Pempheridae > Pempheris > Pempheris klunzingeri. Next base: position 9,306,069 of record NC_092029.1, read on the forward strand.
AGGGTTTGTAGTGCTGTTTAACAAAATCAGGAACTCATGAACACGACATCGACATTTTAATGGGCATCTTCTGTGCCATGTGTTGTCACTGAACTCAGAGCAGGAATGGAGAAAAGTGCCTCTAATCGCTCGGGTGCATGCATTACACATAGACTTTGAGATTTGTAAACGAAGACAAGTGTCTTCACAAATCTTTAGGCTCTCTGCTTCTTGCATCGGCTCACTTCTTATGACCCTCAGCAAGTGTTAGCTTTTTTATCGATAAGCCCCTAATGATGTGATTGCTCTTGTCCTGCTCCATTGTTCTTGATTGAACAAGGTCCCTCTGAGACAATAACAGCATTATGCAGTTGGGAGTTTATCGTTCTGGTTCAATCAAAGCAGACTGTGTTTCAAACAGTTTCGATCATCAATTTAAAGTAAAGTTCTTCTCTGGTAGTTGGTAGAAACTCACAAGGCTGTAAACAAAGATGTGTATAAGTCAGCTCCATAGACTCTGATGACCTGATGGACCAACATAATAACATAATAATAATGGATCAGAATAAGGAGAAAATGTGTAACAAAGAGAATGAAAAGAACCAGGACCAAGTGTTCATGCTAATCAGTGTGTTTGTTATGGACAGTAGGCATGTTACTGGGCTGGTATAAAGTCAGAGTACCGTTCAACTCAGAATCGGTGGGAGAGATGGGATTAGGTTTGGACGACACAGCTGCTTCAAGTTCACCCACGGATTTCACTGACGCTCGACTGACTTTGTGAGTGTAACAGCTGTAGTCGAACCATCACTGCCGGGAGAGTCAGCTATAATCATTTCTTTGAACTGAGCTGCTGTATTTCAGATTGAAATGCAAACATAATGCTTAGTGCAAACACAGCCTCTGATTACAGATTTGTTTTTTCTTCTCTCTTTAATCGTCCTCATTTTAAATTGCCGCGACATGCCTACAATCACTGCAGTAAGCTGTAATGTGCCTCCTTGAAGCAGGGAAGCCTGAAATTTAGGTCTGATCTGTGTTCAGTGTGCATTTTATGTGTCATGGCTGCTACACCCGGCAGCCATAATTTGGGACACAAAACTCAGAATAACTTAACCTTAACCTTATTTAAGATGTTCTGTTAAGACTTGAGGGTGTTTTCTCTCACTGTGCAAGACACATGGTTAACCTTAACTATTAGTCTGACTGAGCATTTAATCCTGGTTGGGATGGAAGTGTGTTCACTGTGTGCGTGTGTGTGTATGTGTGTGTAAAGTGGAGATTTGTTTCTGTTAGACTACAAGAGGCTGTTCTGGGAGCTATATTGAGTTGCATCTAAAAAGCTTATCCTTTAGTCTGTCCGCATAAACTGAGTCATGATTCAAAGCACGAATGGAGGCTGGCTCTGACTCACACTGCACCCTGTGACAGATTTGGCGAGCACACAGACACTCATAGGCGCATGCAGCAGTAGCTCCTTGTCCCCTGGTAAAGAACAGGAAGAATCATTGTGCCAGCAGCACAAGTGGACTCTGTTCCCATCCCATGGACGCATCACCCAAAGGTGAAGCAGCTTGTCAGGACAAGACACCCCGGTAGCTGGATGGAGAGCTGCCTTTTCTACTGACGATCACACACAGGAGCCCTGCTGTCCTCCCTGCTGTTTTTCTCTCTTCACCTCTTCCTTTTTTATCCTCTCTGTCTCTCATTTGCAACCTCTTTCTGTCTCACAGATAAACTATATACATAGGCACACACATAGGCTGTTACCACAGGGTCTCCTTCCTCTAACACACTTCAGCAGCCTAATCTGACATCAGGCTTCAACCACTTTAAATTACTTTTATTTCCCATCAATGATCATATAACTAAGGATTTATCAGAATGTTACCATCTACCCTTTATCACCCAGAGTGAAACAAAGCGCACATTCAAATTGGACTCCTCCTCTCATCTCCAATCTTTTCTTTTTCCCTCTCTGTCTATTAATTATTTAATGCACTGCTTGTCATGTTAATCACATACCTAACTTCCAGTAGTGCTAGCATGTCCACACCTATCTTCTAACCACTATTCTAACTGAGGTTATTTTCCCCCGTACATCATTTCAATATTTGCAGCCTCTCATGGGATCAAAAGTGTAGTTTGATTCAGATATAATGAGGCCTCGGCTTTGCATTAACGCCTCCATAATCACTAACATTAATGTTAACATTGATGACACTATACACCAATAAAATTAATAATTAAATAGGATCCATCTATCATCCGAACTGTAATTCCCTGGTTTCCAATCTTCTTTTTTTCTATGAATGATATGCATTAATATAAAGATCCATGAAGGTCGTATTGCCGTAACATCATTGGCATTTGCTGGCTTTGCAGGGAGCTAATTGGTCACTCTGGAGTCATTAGCCAAAGGTCTTGAAGACCTCATAAAGAAGCACGACAGCAAAGCTGGGCACTGACAGTTGTTGGCATGACTGAGAGAGAGAGAAAATGCAGCATGTAGGCGTTTACTATTAACTGTAGAATACTGTGGTCAAACACCTTTCCTCCTCACTTTCATGGCAACGTCAGAATCCATTAGATTGTCTGAAAACCTCTTGATAATTCCGTCTGCACTCATGTCAGCCTCTGCTCTGAAGGGATGTTGATGCTGTTATTCTTATGTGGCTGTTGTATTTATAATAATTTGTGCAATATGGTGTACATACAGTTATCAGCTGTGGCCCAGTTATTTTCTAACAGGATTACCATTTGGTGACGTAGGACCGCAGAGTAATTCTACATGGTGTAATGTTGTTTAACCATATGCTGTATGTGCCTGCCTACGTCTGTCGTCCTAAACACAAATGTCACTGATATAGCAGATGTATACTCACGTTTCTCTCGTATTTACCAGTCTGTGTTTTTCTCTCTACAATCACCTCAGAAGACACCAAAGCAAAACACACACACACACATTCATATTCACAGGACTCTCTTGCTTTCTGTTTCCAGGGCAGAGTCGGAGCGTAACCCCTGGGTGGTGCTGACTTCGGCCCTGCTGACCCGCTGTCAGGGGTCAGAGGCCAAATTAGACCTGGGTCAGCAGGTTGTCACCATGGTGCGATCTCTCTATAACACCAAACACAAGCTTCCTGCACAGGTAAACAGCAAACACTCCCTGTATAACTGTCGAAAGGTGCTTGTGTCCTTCAACTATTTAATATCACAAATCACAATGACTGGCTGAATCTGTGAAAAGTAAATTCAAACAGGAAAATAATTTCAAGCAAAACAGCAGAGGTCGAAATAAATACATTTACTGTAGGAACTTGCGCTTGAGTATTCTCCTTTTACGATAATTTTTACTTTTACTCCACTACATTTCATATGATCATTATTGCTTATTTATTATTACTTATTACTCCACTTAATTTATCTGACACCTGTAGTGGCCGGCTGCTTTACAGTTTAGAATTTCAGTTTCTGAAATATGCCGCATGGCTGTAGATTAAACAACGTAACAGTATAGAAAATGGTGAAAAAATAATCTACCAAAATCAGCTGAAACATTAACGACTGTAATAATAACCGATGATAAAGATACAAAATGATATAACATCCTGGGAGGGGCAACTCTGCCTCATGAGTACTGTTTTTACACTGTGGCATTGCTACTTAAATAGAAGAGCTGGATTCATCTGCTATCCTCTTTTTTTTAATCAAAAACAAAGCTTGTTTAAATTCAGTGTAACCACGCAGCAGTGCCACCATTTTATCTCGTATCTTAATACAGGAGCCCAAACCTATTAAGCATGTAACCCATAGCAACATGTTAGCATCAGTTCAGTGCTTTTTGCAATGTACTATAGGCACTAGCCACTCTTTGATATCTGACGGCCACTAATGCTATTCATGCCCTGCTGAGCACCATGGAAGTGGTAAGCCTAATGCCATTCTGTATGTCTAACGCCAGCTGACTGTGATATTAGTTTAGCGCTAATGCTATTCTGTGTGAATAGGCTACTGTCTGCCTGGCTGTCTAATATTAGTGTAGGATGGGGGTGGGAGGTGGAGAAGGAGGCCTTTTACTCTGTTCTGAACAGCTTTAATTTGAATCTGCTGGAATGAAACCGGCAGAGCATGGGGGAGTCAGATTGCATTGTGATATCCATATATTACTAGATAGGACTGCAACAGGACTGTGTGTCTGTTGTGTGTGTTTGCGTGTAGAGCTTTTTAAAAGTATTATGTTCCTGCGTGCCTGTACAGTGTATGCACATCGATTAACCTTCACTGTTCCTCGCTCACTCTCTCCCCACTCTCTCCTGCTCTCCCCACTTTTTCTCCCTTGCTTTTTTACTTCCATCTTCTGATTACCGTCCCCTGTTTTCATTCCACTTTTGCTTTTATCTTTTTCCCCCTCTTCCTTTCATCCATTTATCCACACATCTATTCATTCATCTATCCACCCACCTTTCTCTGTCCCCCTCTCTCTCTCTCTCTCTCTCTCTTCCCCACCAGTGTATCAGACACATAACCACCCTGCTGCTCCAAAACCAGTTGAGCCTCCAGCAGCCTGCACTCAAACTTATGGCTGAGAGTGGTGATGAGCAACTGCTGGGGCTGACTCTGGATCAGATCAACAGCATGACCGCAGTAAGTGTCGTTGTAACAGACTGCATTGTCCAAATTCAAATGCAGAACGAGTGAAGTCCACTGCACGGACCGCAGTTTGAATGCAGACATTGCAGGCATTTTTTAAAACTAGTCAGTCCATGATTTAGTCTCTAAAACCTGAAAAATGGTGAGCTGAGATTATTGATCATGTCCATCAAACAGTTAAACTAAGATGTTTCCAGTATGTTTGCAGTGATGCAAATACTAGCAAGTCCTCACATTTGAGAAGCTGGAACTAGAAAACACAGAAAATAACGGAATAATCAAATTGCCTTCAAGTAATTAACAGAATTGTTTAATCATCTGGTGACCATTCAGATTCATCTCGCAGGTAAGTGATAGAACCTATTTAATGTTGCACAAGAATTAAGTTCTACAGAAGAATCTTATCATTCGAATAAGCCAACAGTCATCCACTGCCTAACGGTACTCGTGTTTTTGGAGGCCACAATCAGATAAGAGAGTAATAGTTTTAGACTGTGTGGGCCAGTCTCCACTGTTCCCCGATCAGATAAGCAATTGTCACAAAGTAGGCCTCTCAGACCCAGCGGACCCTCTCTTTGTTTCTGGATCAGATAAGAGAAAGCCTCTCTATTAAGTGACAGAGACCCTATTAAATGAAACTTTAAGACTTTGATATCGGTACACCTGAGCAACATGCTGCTTTTATCCCACAGAGAAAAGAGAGTGGGACTGAGGGAAGCAGGGTGTCAAAGGGGGTAAGAGAAAGGATATATGATTTAGATGTGGGAAGAGGAAATCAGATGGAGGGGGGATGGGTGTTGAAAGAGAGAGACACAGCATAGGAAGGGGAATTAAAAAGACAGAGCTAATGTATGGAAATGTGAAGTTAGACAGACCGAGACGGAGGTAGAACGGACAGGAGTGTGAACAGCCTGACTGAGGAGGAGATGGTATGAAACGAAAGACAGAAGAGATAAATCAGGGAGTCAAAGGGGGGGTGTAGGAATGGTGTAAGACAGTTAGTGTGTCACACTGCTTTGAGAAATAATCTCGCCTGTGCCACCTAAGAGCTGAATGAACCGGGGCATGTTCGGAGCGGCACAGACCAGTGTTCATCTGAAGATAACATCAGCAGAGACAGAGAGAAATCGTCCTACATCTAATACATCTGATAATGAGTTGGCTTGCTGCTCACTGTGGAGTTGTACGCATGTGGGGGTGTATTTGTCTGTGTGTGCTTGTGCGTCTCTTCTCTTTCTCTTGTCTGCGTGAGTGTCTGTTTGCCAAAGTGCATTTATACAAAGTACGCTTTGCTATTAATTTGTTTTGTAGTTTGTAGGGTTTCTGATTGCATACCACTGTTTTGAAAGATCTGCTCATTGAGTTTATATTAAAAAAAAGGACAGAGTATCAAATTTGATGATGGAAAAATATGAATATTCAGGGGTCCAACCCTTTCTCTCTCTATGTCGTTTCTGATATCTCAGCTCAACACTCTTAATGCAAGGTGAAACCAGGGTTTCCCATGGTACTGAACACTAAGCTGAATTTCAGCTCGATAACAGCCCTGTTGGTCGGGCCATGTTGCTTCAGGTACAATCTTGTGAAATTATCATATTTCACTACACATGAAATATGCTCCCAGAAGTGTAGTTTGAGTAACAGGTCCATGAGTTTGAAGGGTTATCAGATGACAAAACGCTGCACAGAAATTTTTGTGACACTCTTAGGATTGTACAACTATAGGAAGTTATCACAATCCCGATGTAAACAACATCAGAAATTTCCCCATTGTGGGATAAATAAAGGAATATCTTATCTTATCTTATCTTAGAAATAAATTTAACAAAGTCATCTGCCAGGACTCTGTGTGTGGATGTATTTGCATGGCCACAGCAGTGCCTCCCCAGATAACATTGATATTGAGAAAGAAACTATATTTAATATGGGCCGTCACGTCATGGCCTAATCACCGTTATGAGGTCAGTGTCGGTGGCATTACCAATCCCGTGTATCAGAGCAATGTGTCCTTAATCCCTCAACTAAACCTATAACTAGCTGTGTTGTTTGATACCACTGAGGGTTGGAAAACATGTTTGTTGTAATTTGGGTGAGCAAACCTTTAACATGACTGAATATTTCACTGTTCTTCCAAAACTTGTTTTTTCTTGCACATTTCTCACCTCATTCAAGCTACAGATACAAGAGGCATTTTAACAGATCTTACAAGTAGCCTGGACTCAGCAGCTAGCCATTAGCAGATCAGTAGATCCTATCAGAGGAGGATCAGAAATAATTGATTTTAGTTCCGCTGGGTTGATCGAAGAAAGTGTACCAAGGAAGGCTAAACAGTTAATTTGCTGTTAATTAGCGTTTCTATTAAATTATTTAATTAAGGTTTGCTCTTTTGTCACAGTTTGTCTCACTCCAGCATAGTAGAAACAATTATTATTTTATCAGAGAAAACCATGTGCCAGGTTTCCCAAGCGTCATTCCTTCATTTATTTATCTTCCTTTTCATGTCTAAATTACCAAGCCTATGGTTGATTCTGGCCACAATGCACAATGTATTTATCAACTGTGCAAACAGCAGCGCTCTTGATTAAATACACGACACTGACATGCCACTCTTAGTGACTGGCAGGTCTTATCTTAAAGCACTGCCCCACTAGTGTGTGTTCCCTGGCACTCTGCTGTGTATCTGATGTCATAGATTACTGTGCACATTGTTTTCCCCAGTATCAACACACGTTTTTTTCTTCATAAAAGAGATGCCCATGAGATCACAATGAAAAAAAAAGAGATTAATTCTGAAGATTAATTTTTAATTAAAATTGCGTTATAGAAAACCACTTGACGCAAGAAGTGAATGAGAAAAGGTAATTCATTTGGCTGTAGTGTGAGAAATGTGTTCATTTTACTTCACATTCACTGTGTCTTGCTTCGCTGCAGAGGAGACTACAGTGGGCGTAGTAAAACAGGAGGAGAGATAGAAAGGAGTATATAAATTGAAAGAGAGACAAAGAAATAGTAGAGAGAGCAAATAACAAGGAAGAGGTTGTATTTTCTTTATGATGCAGGACTATGCAGTGCGGGCGTGCAAGCTTTTATTTCTTTTCAGCGGTAAGCAGAAAAACCTGTTGCCTCTCTTTACCCCTTCCTTTTCCCACTTCCTCATCCTCAATCTCAGCCTCCGATCATTCCTTCCTTTCTTTCCTTGCTTTTCCTTTCTGCTCCTCCTAGTGAAGATGTATGGACCAGGGAGGAGCAGAGAGGAGCCGTCGAGCAGGGAGCCGGGGGTCAACACCAGCCTGAATAATAGAAGACAGTGATAAGGGGCTGATAAGGGCTGTCCTGCCAATATGAATGAGCTGTCAGTGCAACGTACAGTTTATATAGATACGGAAGACATACACAGCTGCAATCTACACCAAAGTTTACTGCAGCAAAATATTCTATCAGTCCTTGTGTCTTTTCACCTTTTTGCCTTTGGCTCTTCCACTCACTCTTTGTTCTCCCACATCAAATCTTACTTGAATTAATCAACTGTATGTTAAGCCCCAACCCCCTTAGTTACTGTAGCTATGCTTGTCAGGCTTTAAATTCCCACATGACATAGATGCAGTTTACAATGATGACAATGGCAGATCTGCCTCTTTAAATTTTCATTAAGTTTTGAACGTGGAGATGTGCAGAAGCAGGATTCTCACTGATAAATGGTAACCATCAATTTTAACTTCTAACCATGAATTTTTCATCTGAAATGATAACTGAGCTAACAATTGAGCTAACTTTGATCCCATGAATTGGTTGAAACGCCATCTCTGGTTAACTTTATATGGTTTTTTGTTAATACAATGTAAGTTTTTTTCTTTTTTCTTTCTTTCTTACCCTATGTTGGCATGAAGGGAAAGGTTTGGGGACAGGGGGCAGGGAGGGTAATTATCACTCCTGAATCTAAGGTCTGCTCTGGAGCTGATTAGCACCTACAGAAATGGGTTCCACGACTTCACCTGGAGCTCCCAAAATGTTTGGTGAACTTGTGAAAGCCATTCCCATAGATGTGCTGACAAATCAGAGGCTTACTGAGGGAAACACGACACACTGGATGTGCTAGTCCTGGAGTGACTTTTTTAACATAAGTTAACCCCACAAACTTACGTAATTAGTCAATCATATGCAAACTCTTGGCCTCGGAAGTAATGGTAATTGACTACTGTAGAGTAGATAAACACACTGTGTTTTCATTCCTTATCATTTTGCTGTGGTTTCATAAAGGCCAAAAGACCCTCCAAACTCTTTCAAATGCCAAGTGTCTCTCTACTACACTCTTACTACAGCACATGGAGAAAGCAAAGACCAGAGACATTTCTGCATATGTGTGATGGAGTGATTATGTGTCTAATTGCTCATTTAAATGGGCTTGTTTACGGCTTTTGTGCCATATTGGACCTGTTAATCTAGCTGTGTTTGCTTGCAAGTCCGTGCGTTGATCCCTGATTGTGTTTGCTCATGTGCGTCACAGCCCACTTTTATTTTTATTTTTTTGGCATCCCGGCCTCTTCTTCTGTCACTTTCAATCACGCCGCGCTGTAAGCAAGGACTGTTTGGTCTTGTGTGTCTGTGTGTGTGTCTGTGTGTGTGTCTGTGTGTCTGTGTGTGTCTGTGTGTGTCTGTGTGTGTCTGTGTGTGTGTGTGTGTGTGTGTGTGTGTGTGTCTGTGTGTGTGTGTGTGTGTGTGTGTGTGTGTGTGTGTGTGTGTACACACTCAGTTTGGTGCACCACTAAAGCCTATAGGGACAGCAAGGATGGAGGGATGGGAAGCAGAGCCTGAGGGAAGGAGAGAAAAGGATGAGAGGAGGAGGAAAGGAGATAGTTGTGTGTTGTCTGGCATTCCAAAGAAGCTTTATGATTTAAATGATAAAAGAAGGCTTGGCCATGCATTATGTATTAGGCATTGTACGTGTACGGTAATTCCAATTAAGCTCTCAGCCGGGTTTAGCACTGGGAGAGAGAGGGCGGAGGGAGACATGTACAGGAAATGAGAGACGTGCAGGGCAAGAATAGAAAACAAGGGTGTGAAAGATCAGACCAGACCAATCAGGCAACATTTAGCGGCCACTGAAAACAAGCAGGAGAGTCAACCTTGGTTGTCTTTCACAGGGTGAGACAGCAATGAAATGAGAAGGTAATAACAAAAGCGAGAGGGGGATTGGACATCTCATGGCTTCAGTTTGATGTGTCAGTTCTCTTGTCACGCTGAGTGTTTGTTCATTCACTCACGGCGCACGCCAGCTGCGAGTGCGAGCACACACGCCAGACAGAAGATGCCTCTTGTTTTCGCTTCACTGAAGAGACAGACAAAGTGTTGTTTGAACTTTTAAAGAAAAGATTTGGAGGGGCTTTTAACCTGACCCACACACACACACACACACACACACACACACACAGACCTGTGCACAAACATGCATGAACTGCAGGACAGGTTTTCATGTTCTCCAAGCTGTTGACCTTTGAGACAGAAAGGAGGGCATGATAGATGTATTCCCTCCTCAATCAGATTCCGTTTGCGATGAGCTGTTTGTAAAGGTGAGGCCTGAACAGACCATTGGGGAGACTCAAAAACTCAGAGAGAACAAGAGAGGGAGGGTGAGGAGGGAAAAATCACAGGGGGAGGAAGGTAGTATTGATGGATATCCAGGTGTGTGAGAGGCACAACAGACAGGATTGTTAGCTGTAGAGTCGACTGAGAGGACAGTGTGCCTGACATCTGAGCGCTGTGACAGTTTGTGGTGCACTTTAGCAGTAAATGTCATATCATGATAGGACAAATGGTCAGTCTGTACTCCACTGTCTGACAGTGTATGTAACTAATTATAATTATATGAGACCAAACACTTCATATAGGTTTAACAAAACTCATTTTACTGTATTAGATGATGAGTTTGTTATCTTGGGAAATACACCTATTAGCTTTCTTCTTGAAAGTTAAGATGGGAGGATCGATTCCACTTAAGGCTTTATGCTAAATTCGAAGTTTGAGCCAGCAGCCAGTTAGCTTAGCTTAGCATAAAAACTGGAAGTGGGTGGGGGTGGTGGGGGGGACAGCTAGCTCGCATCTGCATGCCAAGAAAAGCTGCTGTAATTGTCTCCTGGCTGTAGCTGTGTATTTAATGGATGGATATGAGAGTGGTATTGATCTTCTTGTCTCTCTGCAAAAAAAAAAGCAAATAAGCATATTTCCCAAAATGAAGAATTATTCCTTTAATTACAGTTTGCTTGGAATCATTAATTTAGACAACCAAAATTGGGATATGATCATATAATTCCACTGAAAGTTGATAAAAAGTTTAAAATCTCCCATCCCTACATGCTTTTGTCAAGTTTCACAGTATTTATGAATGCAAAATAGTTCTTAAATTAATAAGTATTCTATTCTATTCCTAGAGTAACTGTATTTCTCATGCAGTAGTAGCAGTAGCACAGTAGTAGTAGCTGCAGAGGATAAGCATTTCCTAGAAAATTCAGGGTTGGCTGTATTTGTGACTTCATTACCACCATATACTGCATACATGTGTGTGCACTGGACGAACAGCAGTGCCTGAAATGTGACAAAGCTGTTCACGCTGTAAAAAGGACATAAAGTTATCTGCTCAGCTCTGATATCAAGATTCCCCTCCATCCCTCCATCTCTCTGCTGCTCCTTCACATCTATTTTCAGCTCGACTGTCAATCCAGCTGACTCTAAGACTCAAATCTGCTGTCTCTCTTGACACCGTCAAACAGTAATAGCCTGGGAGGTGGTGTGCGCGTGTGCATGTGTACGTGTGTGTGTGTGTGTGTGTGTGGGACCCAGTTATGCTCTATGCTGTTCTCTCTTCCATAATGGACTGGGAAATGCTGGAAAGACAGAATGTGTGTATGTAAGTAGTGGTTGTTTCCATGTATGTATAAATCCCTGTCCCTAAATTGGTCATAGCACCATGCTGAATCTTTGCCCTCTAAATCTGTGCACATCCCATGTAGCCCGAACTGGTTGGATGTGATAATATATGCGCTTGTTGTTACTTTCTAAACTGGCCACCTCTGCAGCACCCTGCAGGTGTCATATCTAAAACATCCACAGCACTGGCAACTGCATTTGCCTTTCTTGATGGCCGGTGACACATTTCAATCAAAGTGACATAAATACATTGTATTTTGCTTCTTTTTTGGATGCCACCTGGTACTCTCAGGACTCTCAGACCAGTGGTCTCCATTTATGGGCCCTGCAGAGCCACGTGTACACTGTAGGTGTGAGCCCTCATTACATCCACAGTGCATAAGGCGATTTCAGACTTTAGCACGCCTTCAGGACAAATCCAGTCAAATATATTTGTATAGCCCTTAATCACACTACAGTAATGGCCTCAAATGACACCACAAGGCCACATTTAATAAAGTAGAAATATTAAAGAATAATTCAAGTATATTACATTTTTGTTCTTATTTGTAGCCGTGCCAGTGGCAAGACTGCTGGGAGGGCACTGATGCTCTGTCAGGCCACCGCTTTGGTTTTGACTGAAATATCTCAACATTTATTGGATGGTTTCCATTACATTTCTTCCATTTATGTCTTCCGCAGGATGGATTGTAATAATTTAAGTGATCCTCTAACTTTTCATCCAGCACCATCAGTGTCCGCTGTACTTTGTGTTTAGTGCTAATAAGCAAATTTTACCACACTAACGTGCAAAGCTAAGCGTCTTCAGTAAGGTAAATATTACACCTGAGCATGTTCTCAGCACTGCTTGGCAGGAGTGTCAGTGCTGCCTCACAAAGCTGCTAGCATGGCTGTAGGCTCTAAGTCTTGCTGTAGTTTTCACCATCATTGATATGGGTACTAACATTGCGTTCACCTAGTTAATACATAGATAAGTCTGATAGGCCAGTAAACGCGAGTGGTCAGATGGTGAGACTTTTGAATTAATTCCTCAATCTATCAATTGATTTAATTGCAGGTAGAAGATTAAGATCAGACTACTTTCATTATTAATCATTTGGTCTTGTTTTAATCAACCAGTAAAATAAAAAACAGAAAATCTTGCAAATCCTCACAATGAAATAGCTGTAACAAGATGGTTGGCAATGGTCTGACAATTAATGAAGCATCCAAATTGCTGACAATTGATTTGCTGTTGTTCGACAGACAGCTGATCGACTGTCATCCAGACATCTAAATTTGACCTTCAGTTCTTGCTGTAGTTGTGCACTCACAGTTTTCCTGTTCAGCGAAGGATCATTTACCAACAGCTGGTTGGTTTTTATTTTGTCCATACTTTTGAATTCGCTTTTTAAGAAACTGAGCTCCGTTTTAGATCAATGCTCATTGCGGTTCCAGAAATCCCATGTACAACATGTGTTTTGAGCCTCTGCTCAGGCCTCAGAATCAAAAGTTTGAAAGTGAACTGTTAAGTTGTTTTGAAGTGCCTCTCCTTGGTTCTAGTGAGCATTCAGGCCTTGGAAACAGTTGGTGCCCTTAAAAATGTATGTATCTGATGCTTCAGTGCGCGTCTGACTTTCCCCTCTTCAGCTCTCTCCTTCCATCTTTCTCTATCATCTATCTTCCATTTTCCACACTCCTAAGCCCTCTTGTCTTTCTTTCCCCTAATTCTCATTATAGCCGGATGACCTCCTCATCCACCTCTTGTCTCAAGATCCAAAAATGTCTCCATCTGTCTTCTCTCTCTCCGACCCTCCCCCTTCCCCCAGCTTGTCATGATTCATCTGATCCCGACTCCCAGTGGAAGGGATAAATTAAATTATTAGTCATGCATGATGTACTGTATCTCCATAACTGTTATATATCAACTCTCCGTCTCCCTCTGGGACCAAAGCAACCATGAAGTTGTATATTTGAATGGTGAGTGCATCCAAATCTGCAATTCTTCTACATAAACTATGAATCTTGAGACACAGCGTTAATGCGCTTTTTGTGATCTACATGCATTACTACAAGGTAAAACTCATTTTATGAACCAAATCTGATTCCATGAGAGAACAGTGTCATTGTCAATGACAACAGTTGAACATCTCTCACGTCTCAAGTGAATCGTTCAGGTACACTAATATCCATCATCACACCAGTGAAGGGATCTTTTTTTCTACAGTTTTATGTTTTTAAGGATGAATTGTCCTTCAACGAGAGAAAAACAGTGCAAGGCCGGCAAGGAGATGAGAGAATTATGAGGTGAGGGAGAGAAAATCATTTGGGCCTGCTCCCCTTCTCGACTACAGAATAGGAGACATGAGCTCCACATTTATAATTGATCTGCCTCAGCTCCAGAAATACCCTGACAGGGACTTGCTGTTGTCTCTGTGTATATGTGTGTGTGTATGCGCGCACATATGCGTGTATAGTTGTGCAAGTGCAAACTTAATAATAGAGACCGCAAACAGGTGAGAGGATGTAGAGGAGGGGGGGCTGAGTCACAGAGAGAGGCCTTTCAAACCCAGCACTCAGCTTTGCTTCTCCATGGCCTGTAAACCACTCACTGCTACCCCTGAGCCATTTAGCTGTTTGAATTTGCATGCAATTCATTGATGTAAAGAGGCGGAAAGATGGGATTAATATATTATGTAAGTTCTGTTTATGGCTGTGTGAACATGTGCTCAGGATTGTTTTGGTGACGGAGAATGTTCCTCTGAAATCTGAGCTGCAGAAGAAAAAGAGAAGGGTTGGTGTGTGTGTTTGCGCGCGTGTGTGTGTGTGTGTGTGTGTGTGTGTGTGTGTGTGTGTGTGTGTGTGTGTAGGCACATGCCATGGGAAATGGTGGTCTGCCACAGGGTCAACACAGGATTTGACCACTCTGACCTCATCAGGTTTTTTCAAGCGTGTAACACTGTAATCACAGACTGACTCCAAATAATGCTGCTGCAGCAGGAAGTTACAATAGCTCTTGTTTGTACAGACCACTGTGGCTGGTCTACAAATCTACCGGCCACCAGCATTTTATCAGCCAGTTGGTGTTTAGAGCAGAAAAGCTCTGCTGGACGATAGCTGGTTACCTGGCAGAGACTGGTTGAATATTTGCCAAAATATGCAACCAATCTCTTGGCATGTATTCAGAAGAATGAAAAAATGCAGTCGCACTTAAAAAGCAAAGTAAGTTTCTCCTGACTCTGTCATCTGTGTTTACACTTTCTCCCTCCTTTCTTTTTTCCTCCAGGAGACCGCTTCCTCGTGTGACGCCGAGCTCCTCTCGTTGCTCCTTGATGCCGGCCTCCTGGTGGGCTGCATATCCTCAGCCCTGTACCCCCTGCTCAGCTCCCACATGCTGTCCCACCAGCAGGAGGGAGGCTGGGACGTAGAGAAAGTCGCAGCTGAGCTGCTGGCGGCAGGCCACGGGCCTGAGGCGGGCTCCCTGCTGCTGGCTCACCGCGGAACCCATCAGGCCCAGTTCACCTTCAACTCTGCCTTGGCTGTTCTCAAGAAGTGGCTGTGAGGTTAGAAAGGAGGAGGGGAGGGAGGGAGGGAGGGGGTGGGGACATGGTGTGAGGGAAAGACAGCGATGAGGAGCCAGTTTGGACCTCAGCCACGGACTGCAGTGATTAAGCAGATTTAGAGAAGGAGAGCGGGAAGGTGTTGAGAGAGGAGTGGAATTAGATTGGATTGAGATGTGAAAAAATTAGCATGAGGCAACTTGAGATGCAACATCAGACCGTACCTCTGCGTTTTGTTCTGTAATTGGGTTTCGGGTTCATCAACTGAAGACACGTCTGCAGCAGCTGCAGTGTCTGCCTTGAAGGCAAAATAGCAGATAATACTGACACATCTGCTCAATTAGAAACACACACACACGCATAAATACACAAAGACAACTTCCGCCTTCTCTCAGTCATGAATGAGTGTTCAGACTGAGGGCTGATCAGAAAATGCACTTGCTTCTTGCATGTCTGTCTGTCTGTGTGTGTGTACTGTGTCCTATTGTGTGATAAAGTAATTGAGCAGTAGCCGGGAAGCAGTGGGTGGATATTAGCCTATTGTTCCGTGACAGGTTTGCCTCTTTGACGTCCCAACATTAAACACCCTGCCTCTGCTCCATTGTTTTCCCCCTAATAATGTCTAATTAATTCCTTCTAAACAAATTAGCCCCGCAGCTGCCCCGCGCTGTGTGTACATGTGTGCGTGTGTATGCACAAATACTGTGTACGAGCACAGGCACCCCAGCGATATCATGTAGAGCTAATAATGATGAGGAATAAATGTGTATGTGCGTGTTTATGCACACGGCGATGCTGTCACCATGGTTTGTTTCATTGAATAAAATATTTAGTTTTATTCTGTCTCACCTTTCAGATCGGAAATAAAGAAACATCTTATGACCTGAAAATGAGTCATTGTACTTCTGTGCTGCATTTTTATGGTATTCTATTTCTATTTTTACAATAGTGTTGGTACAAAAGTCACAGTGAGGTAACATTTAAATTTGTACATCATTGTTTTTATTTTTTTTTTGTTAAAGAAAAATTTTTTTCAGCTAATAATGTTAACATTTCTGTGAGTTTTACTTTTCTTTTAAATTAATGGGTTTTGTGAAGATTTGTGTTAATCTCATAATGAATGCACTCAAAACATTTGCATTATAATTGCGGCATTTCCACATTGCTCCAAGATAATTACAGCCCTCTTATCCAAAGATCCAGTGTGTATTTTTTGCTTGCCCTCAAATGTACATTTTGTTGTGTTACACAATTAGTTTAAAGCAAAGTGTTTTCACCGGTCAGCACACAGAGTTCACAGCAACCAGCTGCCTTCACCTCCGCTCCAAAGGGGCTGGCATTAAAAGCATTTGTAACCCTTTTCCTTCTGATAATTGCAAACAGGCAAAATTATTTTTTGAGAAGATGGCTGCAGGGCAAGGAGTAGAAGCATCTAATTTATCTTGTTTGTCAAAGTGTTTAGAATTGTGATTTTCAGACTATGTTCAGAATGAAACTAATGAAGTGGTGCTGACTGCAGGTCCCCAGAGTAGCCGGTTTTGTTTAGTATGTGCACTAAAAAAATGAACCTGCCCTATCAAAGTAAAACATCACTTTAATGAACAGTAGGAATAAACACACAATGGAGTTTAGGCAAGAAAGATCCACTTTTTTCCACCTGCTGAGTAGAGAAATACTTCATTTTAAACATAACATCAATCAATCTTTATTTATATAGCGCCAATTCATAACAGCGTTATGTCAAGATGTTTTTCATAACGAGCAGGTCTAGACCAAACTCTTTAATTAAGAGAGAGACCCAATGATTCAGGAATTCAAAATTAAAGATTCAAGAATCCCCACTTGAGCATATAAACTTACATTTTAATGCAAAATAAAACCAACAACTGTCATCACAAGTTAATTCTGATCGAGGCACAGAACTATGCGACATAACCATTTCCCAACTGAGCCCCGCTCACTGCAAACCAACGAGAAGAGCAGCAAAAAAAAAACAACAACCAAGAAATAGAAAATAAGGAAATAACAGTTTTGAAAGAAAATGTCATTCATGTTGGGCCGTATTGCGCATTGTGAAAAGCTGACTGAAAGAACTAAAAAGATGTTCAACAAAGTTTTGCGGCGCTTTAAAAATACTCCACTCATGTGTGCAATGTGCTTTAGTTAATCATCCAGATGCAGCTTGCAGGAAAGTAGCTGTGACTGTTCTTGATGGTTACCTTATGGAATTGTGGCACCAGTGGCCTCAAGGCCCATTTAAATCTGTTCAGCCAGTAATAAGCAGATCATGTTTCCATATTTGCTCTTTAATTTCTTTAATTGCTCTTCCATTTAATGAATAAATTTCATTATGATGTCTGAATTGCTTTTCTGTAAACAGTTTTTTCTGCTGCATCCAAAGACTAAATTGAAGTTAATTTCTTTTAATCCCCTCATGGTCTTCCCTTATCTTTTTGCAAAGTTGAGTGCACAGTGGTATTTGCCTGCCTAACCCTGCTGTCATTCACAATTCTTTCAGGCTAGCTAACATAAGAGTATATATTTTTTCAATACTGTGAAATATTCAATAGTAATTTACTTTGGCAGGCAGCATTTAAAACAGCTGCCAGAGAGGGGAAGCTCATGTCAGGCCAGAAATTGAATAAAAGGTCGTGGTTCGGAGGTATTTACCGTGACAGCAATATTGCTGTGTTTCAGGCCCATATATAAGAGGCAGGGATGCGGTGGGTGGTCCATATATCAAATGAGAGAGTAATGAATCTCTCCACCTGTGGAGCGGAAGAGGAAATGAGGCAGTGCTTGTGTCAGTGATGGGCCTCAAGAAAATATAGCCAGGCACAAAGCTAGCAGATGAGCTTTCTGCAGGCCTGGCTGCGTTAAGGAAGTGTCAACATTATACTGAGGAAATAATACTGTAGAGATTAATGGGTCAATTTCAAAGCCTTCCACTCCTTCACTCATGGCTCTGCCGTTTAGTGCTATTCTAAGCCAGTGTCAGACATTGAGAGTTATTAAGATGACTGGGCTTTGCAGTCTTAAGAAAATTAACTGATGCTCATTCCCTTGTGTCAGACATGTTCTCTCAACCCTGCAAAATGGATTAAATTGGTCTCAGATAGTAATCGACCCAGGTTTGTTCATACCCTGGAGCTACAGCTGGAGTCCTGGTTAGCCCTGGCCAGCTTGAAATCAAGTCTTTTTGCTAACTAACAAGATTACACGAGCCCTCGTTGTGATCAATCTGAACTGTAAAATCGTCCTCATCAGGTTGATCGAATCAGCGCTAGCAGGCTCAGACCTTTGGCTTTTAACACTGCGACAAAGTGGTACAACCGAGATGATGTCTGAGCAAAGTCGACTGCACCACCCAACGTTCAAAACTGCTCGACAGACAAGTCATTACATGTGTGTGTGTGAAAGAGAGCGCAGCGCTGGAACAGTCATTTAGTTAAACCAAAAGAACAAAAATGTGTAGAAATAGAAGAGAGGGGAGGCTGGTAGAATATTATGACAGGATTAGATTAACATATTGATAAACAGAAAGCGTGAGAGAGATAGGAGCTAAAAAAGGAAAGGGTACAGGGCAAAATGAGGAGCAAGTGGATTAGCACTGCAGTTTTTTTTGGCACAGGATTTTGACCCATCTTGATTAGCAGAGTTGACCTCCATAAACCTCTGGGATCTCTCTAGAGCGTGTTTGCTTAAAATACTCTCTCTCACACACACACACACACACACACACACACACACACTCTGACACCTGAAATAGCAACCTCTCAGTCATGTCCATTCAGCACTTTCATCTTATTTCTAACCCTCAGTTTTTCAGCAAGGACGCAAGGGGGAAGACATTTTCTCTGTCATATGTTCACTCTCTATGGTCTGTATACCTTTTCTCTTCTCTCGTCTTTTCACCTGCAGCCGACAGCAGCTTCACTTCAGTTCAGTTTCAGTTTTATTGCTGACATAGGAACATGTGTCACCACGACATGTTAGCAAATCATGTGATTTGAAAATGACTTATTTCTTTGTAGATGTCATTTTTGTGTCTGATTGTGCCACTTCCACCCCTCCAGTATTCTTCGGAGCCAGTCGTGTCATGGGTCCGTCCAGTGAGCTCATAAGGAATCCCACTCCCATCGTCATTATTATTTCCATCCGGATTTCATGCTCACCGTTCTTCAGATCCTCACCACCACCAGCGTCTCCATGCCATCGAAGTAAGTTCCCCTCTTTCCCAATGAATGAGTGACTGTCTGATTGCAATGTCTGATGAAGTCGAATCACCAGAGATTCTTGCAGTTATTCTATCCTGATTGAAGCATTGTCAGTAAAAAATGGATCTTGTGCATTTGCTTGAAGTTGTAGGTTCTATAATAAGTAACAGGTACATTTTGAGAGTTTGAAATGAGTTCTGCTAAATCTTTCTCAAAACCATTTTGCCCAGTTTCATTGTGTGCCTGAACACTGCTGCACACTTCTGCGGAAAGCTCATCAAGGTTGGCATAATATTCACCCTTTTAAAAACTCCTAAATAGTTGATGCTGACAGAGCCATGCTGTGAGGATTAAAGGGCTTCCGTCTATTTGGATCTCAGCCTTCAAGTTCCCTTTCAGCCTCCACCACCTTCTCATGATCACCTGAAATATACAGTACTGTGCAAGTCTTAGGCAGGTGTGAAGAAATAATGTGAAGTAAGAATGCTTTCAAAAATATAAAATCTAATTGTTTATTTTCAAGATTTATTTTGAAGAAGCACAACAAAGCGGTCAATGTTGAGGACTGTAGACGCAGTGGTCGGCTAAGGAAACAGCAGATGAAAGACACATTATACTTACTTCCCCTTGAAATCGGAAGATGCCCAGCCAGTGCCATCAGCTCAGATCTAACAGAAACTAGTGGGAGTCAGGTACACCCTTCTACTGTCCGGAGAAGTTCGGCCATGGAAGAATTGTGGCCAAAAAGCCAAACCTCCGACGTGGAGCCAAGTGACTCAACTATGCACAACAACATAGGAACTGGGGTGCAGAAAAATGGCAGCAGGTGCTCTGGACTGATGAGTCAAAATTTGAAATATTTGGCTGTAGCAGAAGGCTGTTTGTTCACTGAAGGGCTGGAGGGTGGTACAATAATGAGTTTGCATTTTGTAAATTGATAACAAATAAACAATTACATTTTATATTTTTGAGAGCGTTCTTACTTTGCAGCACTTCTTCACACCTACCTAAAACTTTTGCACAGTGCTGTAATTTCAGACAACGTTACTAACACATATCTCATCTAGATTGAGTAGTGCTACGCAAACACACAGTTGTGGCATGAAAATGGGCAGGAATTCCTATCTTTGAATTTTTCATTGCACTCTTGATATTGGATATATATTTTAAGACTACTGATAAATTGCAGGGTTTTACTTGTACCTGCTGGCTGTAGTAGCAGTTTAAAGAAAGACAGTCTTCTCTCATGCATAATTTCATGAATTTCTATTCTCACAAAACAGGATCCCAAGCTCTTTTGGGCTTTGGTTGTGATTGTGTGCACAGATAGACTCCAAGCAACTCTGTGAAATGTTGTTGTGTACCTCCCCTACTGCTGGGGTTTGGTAAACACAGTGTCACAACCTGTCAAGTGTCAGCATCCCTCTTTTTTTCTATCTGTCTGACAAAGCTCTCTGTGCAGGCAGTGAGCCATCATCCCAATCCATCCAGAAGGTGAGAGAGAAGGGAGAAAAAGAATTTGTGTCCCCCCAGGGGGAAGCTGAATGAGACGGGATCTTACAAACTCTCTCCTTTGCTGAAGAGAGGTTATCTCTTTGAAACAAGGCATTTAACTTGCGCCTACGAGTCCTCTGTGGAGTCTGCACTGTGAGAGACAGAGAAGAGAGAACATGAAAGGAGAGAAAGGGAGTAAAAAATAGTGTTTGCATTCCAGGAAATCCCTCACACGCCTTCCATCTTGTCAACACACTGAATCCTGGGAAATCATTCACCCGCCATTGCCATGTTTGTTTCCTGTACCTCTCTATTTTTCATCCATCCTGTCATACCTGTCTTTGCCCTGCAACCTCACCCTCCACAGAGTGACGGTCTGTCTAGCAACTCCTTTACTTGTAGTACCCTGAAATAAACATGCGCACATACTAACAAAACTCTTCTAACAGATTCTGTGGAAGTAAAACTGGTTTTGAAAGGAGAGAATTGTATTATTGAATGTGAAAAATGGAAGAAAATGAATGAGGTGGGAGGTCAGGTAAGCAAGGGAGATGGGAAATAACTGAAGGTCAAACACGATGATGAGTAATAGAAGGTCTTGGCTGAAGATAGTACTGCAAGATTTGCATCACATGGGAGGGCTTGAGTGAAACAGAATAACAGAGAGAGAGAGAACAAGGACATTGGTACAGGGCTACAACCTCTATTAGTACTGCAGTAAAAAAAAAAAAAGGTAACAGTAGAAAAGCTGAATAAAACAAGAAAAAAGCTATTGCTCTTAACTAAGTGAAAAACTGAATATGTTTAGTAAGGTTAAGTAGTAGGCTAATAATGCAATATTAGGCTCATTAAGTGAACTTTCTTTTTGTTTTTTGCGACTGGACAGACGCAATTAACTCAGCGATCCAGTTATATTAAAGGTTCCCAGCAGAGTTTCCTTGTAAACAAACAAAGTCTATGTTTACATTCAGTGTTTCTCACCAGAATGCATTGCGTGAATACAACCATTGTGTGATTCCAACCATCATCAGCATCAGTATTACGTTACCTGTGTGCATTAGTCCTTGTGTGTGTACAATACAAACAGAACAAGGACACACTTATAAGAGCATTGTTCCACAGAGCTACTATCAGTGAAAAAAATCCCACGGCTTACCTAAGTATCAACCTTGTTGAGCTACTGTTGGATTGAGAAAGAGCCAATGCCGGTTTGCCTGTTTGTTTTATTCTGAGAAGTGTTAAACTGACGACCTCCACATTTTTTTTTCCCTTCCAGACCGACCTCCGGAAACAAAAACCTGAAAAACATCTTTGACGGATGGCGCTCAGTCGATCCACTCATGGGCCTACTGTTAGCCGTTCGTGCAGACATGAGGTAAGCCCCAAAAGTCATTTTCTTTTACAAACTTGCATGTGTGCTAGATTTTAGAGAGTGACTGTAACTAGATACTAATAAAGAGCTGATTGCGGCTCATTCTGTGATAGTTGATGTCCTCACAGAAGCCTTGCAACTAGATCCCGTTAAAAAAAACAGCAAAAAGATGGAAGGAAATCGACAATATGAACTGACTACTGAACCTCATAACTCTTTCTCTGCAGCAAATGACCAATACTAAGAGTTTCTGTGATAGCGTTCAAAATCACTGGAAACACTTGACATCCTTAGTGTCATATTAGACTTTAAAATCTTTTCGACTTTTAAAGTTTGTTGAAACAAGTGAAACATTTTGCCAGCAGCATCAGGTTCTTCTCAAAAGTTGAAGTGTGGCAGAATGAGGCCGATCACTGCACAACTAAGAGGGAAAATGGCACTTGATTTGACAAAACTGATGAAATGAAATGATTTGCACTGTAGACACGTGACTATAACTCCCACAGATGGTGTAGAGTCTGATGGATTGTAACATTTAATAATAAATCAATATGGTATGTTTTTTGCAGTGATTCTATAGAAGAAGTTCTCTGCCGATTGTGTGAATACTACTGTGTGGGATAAATAATAGAGTTAAGACTTTACTCACTTTTGCATCACACAAACTGCGGGATGTGATAAGACAGGAGCAACGTGAAGTTATAACATGACTGTAGTCTCACATAGTCATATCTCCACGCTTCGTTTTGATGCTGTGCTGAAACTATTATCATTATGGTATAAGGAAAAAATTCTTTGGCTCGATTGTATTTCTTTAAACTTGCCATAGTTGTCTTGGGTGTCGCTAAGCCCAAGATGCAGTGACGGTGTCTTTATAAAATAGCACCAGGGGCGTTGGGAAACTTCTGGGACCATTTGAGGAGGCAAGCCCTGGCATTAAAATGGCTAAATCCCCCGCAATAGAAACACCACTCAAAAGAGTGAAAGGCTTATGTCAATTTTGTGATATGGCTTTTACTGATAAAAAAGACACATATAACTTGATCACTGGTGCCCCAGAAGTGCAGCCCGCCCATACTTGAGCTCTGGAGGAGCTCACTGGACATTTAATCTCTGTATGTAGCTCTAACAGTGCGTTATTAAACTGATATCACAGAAGCTCCGACGTGAGAGTCTGCGCTTTGCACAGGTGAGTTCTGTGTTCTAAACATATTCTTTGCATATCTAAACAACCATTCACTAAAAGAAGCAAGCAGGCCTGCCTTATTGCAAGATACAAATCTTCATCAAAACTTGTCCTAATTTCAGCATCTGGGTTTCTAGCTCAGAGGTTGTTGTTGTTACGAATCGATCAGGACTTTGAAAACGGTACGACGCAGAGTGTGGAAGGTGAGGAGAATTCTGTTTGAAATAGCAGGCAAATTGCAGGCTTATACCCACACCGTCAGACTAACATTGAACACATTTCACTGCGCCTGAGAGGTTAGGAGGAAGTGTTTCTGGAAGCATCAGATGTTTCCACAACAGCTGTTTTATTACGTTGAGGATGGGGGAAAAAAAAAAGCCTGTAATGGGCTGTATTTCACATATCGGCATTAACACCCCATCCTCTATTAGAGACACATGCGTTCACATTCACATCCTCCAAGCTGTTACAGACTGCCGTATGTTTGCCAAACTGCAGGTTGTGAAGCTGTGTCGGAGAATGAAAGAGAGAGCTTGAGAGGAGGTGGAGAGCCGGTTTGAGACCTGGGACAGAACATTGTGGGTGGAAGTGCAAAACCGGGTATCCAGAATGACTGGAAGATTGTTTGTGCATGTCTTAGGACAGAGCTGAAGCAAGAAGCAAAGCAGGAGATGGAAGGAGAGAGGGAGAGAGGACGTGAACCGAGCAGATCTGCCAAATCGATATGAGCAGCAGGGGAGATGTTTTTATATGTGTTTTTTTTTCTCAGCCCTGCTGTAAAAATGAGTTTGCTGTCTCTTTTTTTAAACACATCAAATGGAGGAGGGGAGGAGTGGATGGAGAGAGCGGGAGGAATGGAGGGATTGAGCAAGGGAGAAGAGTTGAAAGTCTGCGTAATACTTCAGACTTGGAGCACTAAAAGTTTCATCAGATGTGTGTGTGTGTGTGTAGCTACCTGTGTGTGCATGCATGCTTCTGTGTGCATACAATACACCCACGTGTGCAGAATACCAATTCTCTCTCCTCTCTATGTGTGTATTTGTGTGTATTTCCCTCCTTGTGTGTGTGTGTGTGTGTGTGTGTGTGTGTGTGTGTGTGTGTGTGTGTGTGTGTGTGTGTGTGTGTGTGTGTGCAGCATTTAGTATCTCTTCTCCTGCAATCAGGCCTTCATTGATGTCGATCTCATGGAATGAATGAAGCAAATTACCTGCTTTGCCAGCACCGGTTATCTGCTTTGCTCCCATGTTCGAACTCTGCCAAACTGTGACTCAGCCTATAGCACCACTAACCTCTACATCTAAACACACACACACACACACACACACCTCACACACAGTGGAAGGTGAAGGTTGGGAGACCTTTGCTACCTTCCTGAGTGCAGGTGGCATGATTATAGAAGAGAGTGGGCGGGCTGTGTGCCTTGAGTCTGTTTGCTGTTTATGAATTCTTAAATCTGTGAGGTCTGCATGTGTCACGGATCTTTAAAGATATTTGCATCTTGATTAGATTTTTTTTATCCTCTTATTTTTTGTTTTATGTCTTTTTGTCAGGTTTTTAAAAAAATTTAAATGTGAACATCAACACTTCCATGACGACAAGGCAACTCCATCTGCTGAGGAAGCCTGTGTGATGCGATAGAAAACTCAGGAAGCAGGTGATGAGATGAAAACGTCACACTGTCAATCTTTACCAACTCTGTGCGGCTGTGTGGCCAAATTTTATTCAAAGCTTGGCTCACATATTCCTCGTATTAGATATTAGTGTAGATCCAAACATTTGCAAAGACACCAAATATGTTAGGCTGAATTTTGGGGAAAAATGTTTTCTGCTCATAAAACGATGTAGTCCTGAAATCACGGAGCCTTAGGTTTAAACATTTCACTCAGCATAAACATCATACAGCTTCAGTGGAGAAATGAAACAAGTTGATACAGAATGTGTGATGCTGTCAGATAGGGTGGAATAAAACACTTAACCCAACCTCAAAGCTACTTATAAGGGAAAATGTAAGCTATACTTTAACTATATTTTAAGAGGTTAGTATCAATGACACTTTAACCCGGTTAAAACCCCTTGAAACATGGTTTAAAATCCTGTGTTTATCTCTATAACATTAAATGCCAGGCACAGGGTTGAGTTATTTGCCACTTTACAACACAGGGTTGCACAAAGAAATGTAAGTTCTAGCCCCAATTGCTACATGAGAAAAAACACAAAAAGATTTTATGGTAGAGTGCGGAGCATGAATTAAGGAGCCTCAGGAAAGGAGCTGCTCTGTTGTCTGGTGGTACGGCAGCAGATACTTCTGTATCTCTTGCCAGACTGCAGCAGTGTGAATAGGCTGTTGCTGGTCTGCGTTTGGTCTTTTAATATCCTTTGGGCTCCTCACATCGCCAATATCACTGATGCTCGGTAGATTGGTATCAATATACTGGACGGTTTTAATCACCCTCCTGTCCTGAGCCATGCACTTCCTGGGCTTATTTGTGCTGTTACCAGTCAGGATGCTTTCTATTGCTGTAAAATCTGAGAGGAACTTTTCATGAGAATTTTGCTTTCTTAAGTTTCCTTAAGAAATGCAACTGTTTCTGAGCTGTCTTAACCAGGGTAGAGATGTGAGATGTTCATGAAAGGTTCTCTGTGATGCTGATTCCCAGGAACCTAAAACTGTTCACCTGCTCCATCTCAGCTCTACTGATATAGACTGGGATATGTGTCTTCACCAAATCAATAATCAGCTCCTTGGTTTTGTTGACGTTGAGCAGTAGGTTGTTCTCTGTGCACCACTCTGCAAGGTTGATGATTTCCTCCTAACATGAATTTCCGTCGTTGTTTGTAATCCGGCCAATGACGATTTGCGGACGATATCGTCCGCAAACTTTACAGCAAAGTTCTCTCCTTGTTGGGGGTCTAGAGTGAATAGGAGGGGCCTAGGAAACACTATAGTGGAGGAGGTGTGACACCATCATGGATAAATAGGCAGCAAAATAAGTGTATAAAAATATATTAAGGTATTACTTTGATAGTAACTAAGAGTTCCACCCATTTTAAACAGCTGATTTAATACAGAAATTCCTTATGTGAAATAAAAAATAGTGACATTAAATTCATGTTCACGTAAAACTCCATCACTCGCTGATTGAGAAAATAGTTTTCAGGGCCTTTTTAAAGTTAATCTCAAGGAAGGAAAAGAGGGCTGTGTGTGTTTACAGAATATACAGTTTGCCAAACAGAGTGTTTGCTACAAGTGTTTACAGGAGGAGCTTCGTTTGTGCTGAGCAGAACATTTCCAAATAATCCACCACAATGACAGACAAATCGAAGCAAACCAACAACGGCAGCAACAACAGGAACAACAGGTGTTTGTTTTTCCGAGGCCAGTGGAGAATGTGGCAATCAGTTACCATGGTGATTGTAAAGGACGAGGAGGAGACGGAGGAGGGGGCGCGGAGCAGTTTCGTTTGGAGAGTGTCACTTACAGACTTTGATGATGATAAGGGCTGCTGCCGGGGTAAACAACATCAGAGAGTTAAAATACTGATAGAATTGGGCACTCCAGAGGATCAGGTTGCGTTCACTCACAGCTTTTTCTCTCCTTCTCCTTCTTCAACTAAACTCCTCCTCCCCCCCTCTTTCCCCCTCCCCTCTTACTTACCCCCAACAACATCTGCCTGTCTGTCTCAATCTCCTCACCCACACATGCAAACACTCACCCATCAACTCAGGTTACCTGCTACTCTCTCCCTGCAGGTGTCCTGCTGGCCTCGTGATGAACTGTAACCATGGCAACACTCTGACACAGACTTCCGTCCGTGTGCAGGGTGGGCTTTTGGTCAAAAATATATATACGTACTGTTGCAGTGTGTTTGTGTGTGTGTGTTTGCAGAGGAAAGGCTTGTCAAGCATTCACATGATCTTTTTGGAGGGTGTGACGTCCCCCAAGGTTCGTTAATGCGTCACACTGTTAACGGATGTCACACTGCCACGGGATAGATGTCATCAAGCATGCTCCAGTGAATGATTCTCTCACTTTCACAGGGTGAGAGGGGGCAGGGGTGTATGGTGGGGGGGGGGGAGTGATGGACTGAAAACCAGTGAGGCAACAATCACAATGGCAGGCAACGAAGCTTTTGAAGCCCATTGAAATGGCAGATAAAGAAAGAGGGGCGTGCGGGGAGAGCAATGAAAAGAGTAGAGGCCAAAAAAAAAAAAAAAACAGTGATGAGATAACACTCCTGGTAAAAGCAGAGTGGGAGGATGATCTAGAGCAAGACGAGGAGAAGTGATAAATTAAGAAAAGGAATACGGCGAGAACTGCAATGGAGATGTGGGCAAAGTGTGTGTGTATATTTGTGTGTGTGTGAGAAAACGACAGCTGAAAGAGCAGGGACGTGTGTGTGCTAGCAAAAGAGAGGGAGAGATGAGACAGAGAATGAGCGAGAGGGAGGGCGAGGAAGAGATGAGAGCCGTGGAGGATGTTGAGCTGAAATCTTAACTAACAGAAGCGTTGGCACCACACTGAGAAGAAGAGCTGAAACCAGACATCAGGGCTTTAGGCTAATTAAGAAAAGAAAGAAGCTTTAAGTGTGTGTGTGTGTGTGTGTGTGTGTGTGTGTGTGTGTGTGTGTGTGTGTGTGTGTGTGTGTGTGTGTGTGTACATGGGTGTGAGTGACTGTGTGTGTCACTGTGTGCATGCCTGTGTGGATATGGTCGTTCATGTCTTTGACTATGAGAAAGACGGAAAAACAAGCTTTCTTTCATCTATGTCACACTGTAACACCATGTTACCCTCATGTACCCTAAAACGACTCACCTTCATCGGCCTCCTCTCTTTCATATTTAGCCACGTATCTGACTATGTCATGTGTCAAAGTGCTTTCTCTCTTTGTGTGTACCTTCTTATCTTCTTGCTTTTATCGGCTTAATAACCAAAAGATATCCATCTGGCAGTGGGATGAGTTTCACAGATCAGGCAGCAACACAATATTGTCTTCCTGTTAGTTGGGCCATAATGCTGATTACTGTTCACCATGATTGAACTGCAGTTAGGCTGCAATAATATCATATGACACATTATCATGTGTACTAAAGGAAAAATTCTGCTTTTTAAAATATTTTTTAATAGGTTTGGTCATAATTTCTATTGTTTTTGATAACAGTATCTATAATAATAGCTATCTCTAGATGCAGTTACAATCAAACAGATCAGAAAAAATCAGCAGTCGTACAATCACAAACAAACATCAAGTGAACCACAGATATGGAGAGCAAAGCTTGAATTCAAATGGTTGATTCCAAAGATAGAAAATATGTCAGGCTGAATTTTTGGTTGAATGTGTTCCAGTTGTTCAGTGGTTCCATGCGATGAAATGGTGCAGCAAAAGCAAACAAACAAGAAAAAACTTGTTTTGATTCTTTACTCTTGGCTGTCAATACTTCACTCAGTTTAAACACCATGTAGCTTTAAAAAAAAGGAAAAATACACGCTTAAACCAAAATATATTTTTAAAAAAAGTTCAAATATTAAACCAAAAGTGCATCAAAAATTTTGGTTGAAATTTCTCATTGCATAGAAAAATGTTTGGCCAAAATTGAAGCACAAAGTTGGTTGCGAAGTCTAATGTGTTTTTATCAGGAAGAACTGATAATAACTTTTTCCTTTTTTATTCTCTCCCATTGGAATAAAATACAGCAGCCCTACAGCGAAGAAACAGAATTGTCTTTTATCATATTATGTTACTGATTCTCTAGTAAATAAAATCGATGTAAAAGAGCATCTTGACAGTTCATTGATATTGAAATGTTGTCTTTAATATCATAATCTTAGCTTCAAAGATTTCAGTCCTGGTAGGTTTAGATAGATAGAAATACTTAGATAGATAGAAATACTTTATTGATCCCCGAGCACTATTCTGGTAAACTGAACCACATTTTGCAGTGCAGCCAAACAAACTCATGTTGTTTCGATACAGAAGTCAATTCATAACTATTGCAAATTGCAATCGGATTTCCTGCTGCGCATATTGATTGGTGGGCTCCCTCATTAAACAATGAACACCACTGGAGAGGTGACTACTGAATGTAAATATAGCGAATTGTTATTGCAGAAAACATGCATATGCGTATCTGAGTATTAAAAATCTCAAATTGGATTTTCAGGGAGAGAATAGCAAAGGTTCATACCACTGCAACAAGTGTGGTTTGATTTCCATTTGGGGGAACTTTGGCTGTCAAAAGAAAATTGTCCAAAAAAACATTATCCAGATTATTCAGATGAAGCCAATATTGACTAACTGTTTTTTTAAATTTTATTTTTAATTTAGACTCTCTCTGTCTAGTAAACCCTAATGTTTTTTTCATTCCCCAGTTTGTAACAAAGGCTTTCTATTAAAATTGTGTTGTCTTGCAGCCCAAACCCAGATGACATCACAAGTGGTATCATCTCAGACTTGAGAAAAATTCCCCAATAGACTTTATACAACCGTTTTGAACTTTGATGTGTGAAATTGGTGGGATTTCCCTTTAAAAACTCAACATCCATCTCCAGTCAGCGTAGGTGTCGCAGTCACAGCATTTAGCTTGTTGCCTCTGCAGCCACTGGAGAGTTGCTGTTGATTCGGTTTTGCTGGTGTCGTCTCGCCACTTTTACATCTCTTGAGCACCTCGTTCCGTCAGCATATTTGTGTCTGAGTCAGCGTCTGTGTCAGATTCTTGGTCACCATGATTGCTTGGTTGTCTCGTCACTGATGTCAGTGTTTGCGCTTCATCTGTCCTCCCCAGATGACTGAACACATCTATCTATTTCATTTTGAATCGCATGACTTCAGGCAATTTAGTTGTCACAGGTGTCACAGTTACTACCGTGGTCATTTTGTGTGACACATTGTGACACATTAGTGACACTTTATTGACACTAATCTCCTCTCACCATCCTAATGTGTCACAAAATTTGTTGAATTTACCTTCATCTTCTTCCTTTCTTGGTGCATCTACAAGCATAGACAAGTGTATTTCCTGACATTTTCTTGATTTTATAAAATACATTACAATAGAGGGCATGTATATATATATATATATATATATATATATATATATATATATATAAAACCATCTAGAAAACATGATGGAAACTTTAATCTTTGTTTCATGTATTCATTTAAGGAAGCTTAGAGTCTTCTCATCGCTGATGTTTTCATCTGTTGCCATTTTCCATCTGTGCAGTGGCGTGGAAACTTCAGTGGACGTTTAAGTGGCATGCTTCATGTACTTTATGATTTATTCGCCAAGTCTGTTCCCACTACATTTTGTTGAGTTTTTATTGATATCCCAAACTTTTCTCCCTCAGCCAAGCTTAAAAGCTTTTTTCATTATTAAGACCTTTGAATATATTGATTTTCCACTCATGTTTTATTACCTGAAATTTCTTTTTGCATGAAAATGGGTAGATGTAAATGAACTAGCCTGTTCGCACCCAAGCAGTCTTCAGAGGAGGTTTGCCAAAATGACCCAAATCACATGAGTGGGTTTGCCATTGGTGTGCAGGGCCTTTAATGAGGTTTTCACCGCAGTTTTGCGGCCACCTATTGCTACAGCACCACCGATTCCACCCATTTTTTTTTATAATAGTCAAATAAACACATTAATTGCTGGGAGTTCATACAATTATTTGTGTTTCCTGCTGCAGTAAAGAAGTCTGGTATCTTGTGTGGTCAGGTGAGCTCTGTTGCACCTGTAACCACCACCCAACGGTGATGTCTCAGTGCACTGACACACTTCTACATCACTGCAGTCAGTTCAGGGTGATGCTAAGTGGCAGATATGAAAACAAGCCCACATACAAATTTCAATTTCAATAAAACCAGCTCTTTTAGAAGAGTGCACAATGCACACAAGCCTACTGTTTGAATGACCCAAAGTGACATTGGAAAAAACAGTTCATGTGATCAAACAAGTGAAGTCAACAGTTTGCTTAAACGTGCTTTTAAAATAATCACCATGATTCAAATGATTTATTTTTAGTTACTGTGAATCAATTTGTCTGCATATTTTTCTTACAAAGAATATATATTGTAAATTAATTGCAAATCTACTTTCTATATGTTGTTCTTAAAGATAAATGTGCATCATGCTGTTTGCTAACACACTGTCTGTCTCTACTTACCACTCCTACAGCTCATGTTCATGGTGGAACATTATAACACATTACCCTACAAATCAATGCATGTTCATATTTCAAGCTTAATCTTCTTCAGCCGTCAATCAATGGGCTCAAACAGAATCAGGCCGCCTGATCGGTCGGTGCCGTGCCCTCAGTTCCACAGGGAGCTGCAGCCAATCAAACGGTGTTAACCTCAAATGATTCAAACATGAGGGGATCAAAATAAAATGTTCCCACCTGTTCTCACAAATTCAATCCAATACTGGTGAAAAATGAGAATCTGCTGTCTCAAGAAAATAGCAAGACTATTGACAAAAATAAAGATCCACCGTGGCTTGTTTTTCTTTTTTTTTTGTAGGCAAATGAGGTGTCGACTTAAGTTTGAAGCTCTAATTGAGTTCAGTCAGATTAATGCAGCTCTCCGGCGACTAATTAAGTTGACATGTGTGGCTGTTTTGTGTACTTAATTCATCCCCTTAACAAAAACCATTTTTGCTTGTGGTGAAGCCCTTTTCAATACTCCAATAATCAATAAAAAGCTCACTAATGAGTGAGACACTTACCTGCAGAGCTGTGTATTGGAGTGAAAGTCTCCCTTTCTTCTTTCTGTTTCAAAGCACTTACAGGTGCTCCATGAGGATGACTTTTTTGATTACAGCCTGATTGAGCCTGAACATACACAATCAGCACTGCAATGGACACAATAATGTAAAAGATTTATATCTATTTAGTCATCCCATTTCATTGCCATAGCAATTAAATATACAAACAGCCCACATTGTCTCATATTTTGTGCACTTGTTTCACTGATTGGGGAAAATAAGAAGCCAAAATGCAAGCATACAGCGATTTTATTGTCAATTTATGGACAGTCACACAGGGTCAGTATACACAGAGGAAATGTAAGAGTACTTTTGTCTTCTTTTGGAGCGCACACCACTTGAGTCTTGTTTGAAAGCCAATGCAAGTCCCTTTAATCTTCAAAACCAATGGTTACAGTTTGGACTGCCCATTAAGCAAGTCACTGTTTTGCCTTGAGACAGTTACGTGTTGTTAGTTTGTCATTTTATGGTTTATAAGAGCCTAAAAGCATACCTTATGTGTGTGTATGTATGTATGTGAATGGTGGGGTTGGAGAAAAGTCAGAAGAACCAAAGCAAAAACAACAGGTCTGTAATATTTTCAGTCTGTGGAATATTGTTTCTGTTGCCTGTAATGCACTGACATGCGTGAATATGTGATTAACAGTATGCATCTAACACTGCGTTTGTACATTTCAAGTGGATTTTTAGTAAATGTATTCCTAAGTCTTGGCTGGCTGAAAGGATGATGGCAGTAATCAAGCGGGTGCATTCCATCACACCAAGCTCAAATGTAGCGATGACATTTCCAAAGGTGCATGCTAGATGGAATATTAAAACACTGTGTCACGCCAACTTATTTAATGGCTTGTCTTTGTGCCTTAAAAGCCGCTTGACATTTTCCATCAGGGTCCCCGGCTGTTAGGTTTGGCTTTTTGAAGTTTTGCTAAAGTTTAATCCATTGCTCTGAATTTGTACATGCTTTGTGTATATTTGTTTCTGTCAGTTTGTCAGGCAGTCATAGTAAAATGAGCGCTCACTGAGAGAGATGGGTGCACGGTATTTTCCCTCTAAAGGTGAGAGAGATTAAATCATTAGAGTTGGAAAGATAAAAGAGTCTTTGATTGGCTTGTGGGATGACAATGTGTGTAAGAATGCAGATTGAAATTAGAAAGAACAAGGACCAGACATAAAAAGAGAGCATCTCTCCATTACTCTGTCAGCTTGTTGACTGAAACTGAGCAGGACAGCCCCTCAAAATACTGTTTGTGCGCACGCACACACACACACACACACACACACAAACACAAACAACCTCATACATACTGACCTGATAAGATCAGGGGTAACAGCATACCTGTGTACCCAAAAAAAAAAGATCCCTTGGGGTTATTTTGGATAGTGGGGAACCATCTTGTCTTGTCACACTGTGTTGCCTCCTTATTGTTCTTCACTTTCTTTCTTTCCCTCTGCAGTAGCTGTTATCCTCTGCCCTCCCTCCATCTTTCTCGTCCTGAAGCTCTTTTGCTTGCTGAGGCTCATCTAAGCACTGAGACGTGCTTGGAATCGATTGTCTGATTAATACAGGAGACAAACACAATTAAATATTGATTTGTGGCTCATTATTGACCAATGTGAATAATTAACCAAGGTCTCACAGCCATGCACGCAAGTGTGTGTTTTTGTGCACAGCTGTGTGTGTGTGTGTGTGTATTTGGGATATTGCTGCATATTCAGATATTGTTGAGACCATAGCTAGTGGCCACCACTTGCTATAAAACAGCACACACACACATACACACAAACGCATTGGCTGTTGTAAATCTTTAGTGTTAGATTAACTTTGCTGGTGCGTACCTCCGTATATAAACACTGGCAGTGTCTTAAATTTTTCACTGTTAATGAGTGTTGATTTTTTCACTGACATTCAATTAGGGGCTCAAAATGTTGATTGTTTGTTTGCTCTTTAAGCTGATGTGGCTCCAGTGCTTGAGTTCAGCTTTATTTAAGTGTCAACGTCAAGTGTTGATTTCACACTGTAATCACTAGGACTTTCAGAGTTCATTTACCTCTAAAGGTTTTACAATTTTTTGATTTCATAGGTGTGATTTTAAAGACAATTGCTGTGTATATTGAGCTGGGATGTTTACAGGATGCATTATTTTGTACATTAAGTCATTACCAATGATACTGTACCTCTCAGCCCTCAGTGATCTCTTTTAGAGGCAACATGGAGAGATGAATTTTGACACTTGGCTCCTGCAGCAGAAAAAAAATAAAATCACACTGATGGCTAAATTGCGGACACTCTGATTTCACCACAATTGACAGCACCTTGCTGGTGCAATTTCCGACAAATCTGAAGAGATTTTGCTTTGTCATTTACAAAATAGATACAAAATAATAATAAATAATAATAATAATAATAATAAATATGGTACTGTGATGCAGCTGTGAAGCGTGTTCTGATAGACTACATGGCTTATAGTGATGAAATTAGGACCCCATATTCAGATTGTGAGTCATATCGATGGCTCATGAGACGACATAGTGGGTGTTTGACTGGAAATGGCTTTGAGTTAATAGTGTTCACGAGTTCTGAGCACCTGCCAGGATGGCACATTGTCAAGAAAAATGGTGATAAAAAAACACATGAGATGTGGTACATTTGGTGTGCAATACACAGGAGAGTGCTGGAGCTGTCAATCAAGCACAGCCTGTAAACACCCACAAAGAAGAACTCCAATTAATTGAAATCACGTGTGTGGGTGTTCTTTCCTTTTACAAATGAAAATTGAATTCAGAAGCAATAAAATGCCATTGCTAAATTCAATACACAGTTGTTTTTCTGCTACAGCCTTACTCTGTCCGCTATGATCAGCAGTTTATGGTGGCTTACAGTATGTTAACAAACTTTAGATAGATAAATTACATTAACAGCAAAAGACTGCCAACTTTGACGGGTGATGCTTGGCTATAGATAAATCCTGGAACGTATTTGTTAAAACAAATCAAGCCAAGTGTCTTCCAAATATAGACAAAGATCTCTCATTTGACCCGTTTCTTTAGCTCTGCTTTAAACTAACTACGGCTTCGTCCATTGATCACCTCACTGTTGTTCCTGACATTCTCCACATCTAAGCTTCCAACTCCTCCCAATTACCCATCATTGTGTTGTCATTTCCTTCACCATCCCATTATGTACAAATGGAGGAGAGAGTTTGACAGTTTGTCAGGCCAGAGAAGATAAGATGGCCATTTAGCAGGCGTTTGCTCTCCTATCATCTGTCTAGATTTAATTATACTGTTAGCTCTCCTCCCAGGAAAGGCTTTGAAGTCACAATGTCAGGAGAGACTAAATGTGATCTGCTTTACCTGCAAGTGTACAGTGTACAGGAGCTTTAGGGAGCTTTATGAGGGATTTTCATGTAATGCAGCCTTGCAGTTTTGATCTTGAAATTAATAACCACGTGTATTTTCAGTATTGTGCAGAATTAAAAGTGCCCCATCATAATTAGACCTTGATTGAATATGAATCCACCAAATTACAAGAGCAGCTCTGTGTGTGCCAGTTGTGGGGGAGCGCCGCTGCAGAGCCTTAATGCAGCATTCCCATCAGGACAGCACAGTCTGTAAAACAGCAGTCATAGCCAAAAGCAAAAGAGGAGTGACCCTTGTAAAATGTGACAATACAATTTGGGCAGCAGGGTGGGGGTGTTGTGTAACGAGTAGGGATACTATCCTTCAAACCAAGGACCTGAGCTCTGGTAGACATCCAGCCCCGCTAAAGAGTCCTTGAGCAAATCACTAAATCTCCTCTGAAAAGAGAATTTCCTTGAGGGAATCTATATTCATTATTGTGGCTGGAGCATCCTTTTCACTCAAGAGGAAGCATAAGGATGATTATACTTGGAAGAAGACAGTGTGCATGATTTTCTAGGGATAAACACAGATGTAATATTCTTGTCTGAAACTGCAGGCACCTTGTTAATATTAAGTGCGAGAGCTGTTTGGGAAATAGATGTAAATTCTGAAATTGAGTTGTCCTCCTGTTTTAATAGTGGAGGTGCACTTTGTGTACTTTGGCTTTTTATCAGTTTCCAGTTGTTGCCCTTTTCCCTCCTTCTTCCTCGGTTGTTGTATCCATTGTTTCATTAGACCCGATCTATTGTTGCATTTGCTCTTTTGGGCCCCGCTCCTTTTTCTTTCCATATCAGTTGTTTGCCAGGTGGTGAGACTGTGAAAGCTGTCTGATTTATAGCAGCGTAGAGAGCCATGCTGGACAGGAGTCTTCCACTGGGTATTCAGTAAATGTGAGTGTGTGTGTTTGTGGTGTGACTATAAAAGCCAGTGTGTGTCCAAATATTTTCTCTTTGTCCTTCCTTACTTTTTTATTACACTTTGTATAATTTTCTGGGTTTTCTAGAACTGTCCCACCAGTAATTGGAATACAAATACCTGTCTGCCTGCCTGTCAGCCGATCTGTCTTCCCTCTCGTCTCTCTCTGTTTCCAACATTTTCTCGCAGTGATATAAAGGAGCCAAAAGGTGCTAGGTTGCTAAGGTAACCAGTCTTCCTATCATTCCAGGATCTATCACAGGTGTATTCAACAAGCCAGTTTGTTGTTGTCAAGGTTTTGAGATATCGCCTGTGAGATACAGTATCTGCCTCCATCCCAATACGATTGAAATGGATGGAGTCTCATTTGATTAATAATTTAAAGTAAAACTGATCATTCAAAACTAACAATTAAATGTTTAGTTACGGAAAATACGCTCATTGACTTTTTCTGAGAGTTAAAATGCAAAAATGTATGGCTTTCTCATTTGTCTGGGTCTCGAGGTGGTTAGCCTAGTTTAACATAAAGACTGGAAGCAGGGGAAATACAGCTAGCCTGGCTGTCAAAAGTTCAATAATTCTCCTCCAGCATCAGCACCTCTAAATCTCACAAATAATGGACAGTAACATACAAAAACACTGAAGAAAACACAGCAATCTTTGGGTTACATAGTGTAACCCACTTTCTTAACAAACAATTTATCCTTCCACTCGCTACTTCTGATCTGGGTCCTCTACCGGAGGTCTGGGAGTTTGAAAGTTGTGCACAGTATCATAGCGGGTCATAGGGTTGTGCTCTTCTGGACATACACCTGAGAAGTTTTAGCTGTATTCTGCCGGAGCTCTTTGAGAAGATGCCCTTTGTACGGCAACTCCTGCCTTTGCCTAGTAGCTTTATTTAAAATGTTGTGGACATGCTCTACCGCCAATAGGGTCATTGTACCCCGACAGAAAGCCGCCCACCTCTGAGCCTGCTTCTGTTTGAGGTTTCTTCTTGTTAAAGGGGAGTTTTTCCTACCACTGTTGCCTAAAGCATGATGCTTGCTCATATGGAGATTCTTGAATCCTTAATTTTGAATTCTTGAATTGTTGGGTCTCTCTTTCAATTAAAGAGTTTGGTCTAGACTTGCTCTTTGAGGAAAGCATCTTGAGATAACACTGTTATGAATTGACGCTATATAAATAAAGATTGATTGACTGATTGTAAAGCCCTGGACACCAGAGGAGGATTAAATCAGGAACCACATGGAAAAATAACATTTTATTATAATGATTTCCATTCACTTGCATTAATTGCTTCTGTGGATGACAAACAGGGTCTGACTATTACCACAGTAAAAGCACTGAGGAATTAGAGAGGATGAGAAAAACAAAAACGTCAACAGTAACTGGAGAAAGTTGCTCAATAACACAGTGACCTACAAATCCACTGATCCACCATTACATAATTTTCATCAACATTTGTTAGTTTGAAGATCTCCAGTAAGGGTTTGTAGAGACCATCCTGTTTACCCTATAAGGGCACAGAATAGACACCCACACACACACTCACGCACAGAGACACACTACTGGGAACTCTGGCAATGGTTAGGAGTTAATCAACCTGTTAATTGCCCCTCTGTGACAGGTTGATGTTTTTGTTTTCTCTCTCTCTCCTTCCTTCATCCTCTCCTTCTGTAAGATCCTGCTGCGGTAAAAATCGGACCCAATCTGTCATTGGAGGAAGCAATTAACTGCAATTGGACGGGGCTGGATGGGAATTGTGCTCCACCTCAGTGTGTGTGTCTGTGTGTGAACTCTAGTGACTTTCTGTGGCTCATTGTTTTCCACAACGTTTATTCAGGAAAAGCTTTGTGGGCCCAGGGTTTTGGCTCTGAGGAGACTCTCGGGTCAGAAAGCCTTAGAATTGAAACAGCTGCATGTGGATTGTTATGGTGAGTAACTTCAACAGTTTGCTTGAGTTTTTGAAAAAACTTAATTCATCATTTTAGTCTGAAAATATTACTTTAGATATTACATTTAAAGGTTGTACGCACATATGTAGGATGATAGAAAAAAAACATTTTCACTGCTGGATGATGGTCTCTAAGGGTATGCATTTTCTGGTAATTGTCTTCCAGCATGATCTCTGGAACACGACTCCAGGGGAAACTTTATCAGTTATGCACTTATCAGCTGTTGGTGTAATTATTATGCAAAACAAATTAATTACTCTAAAAGTGTTGAAGGTTGAGAGCTGCTGTGGGCCTTGGATAAAAAAATATGTATTAGAAAAAAACAAGTTAAATGTAATGAGTTTTTTTCCTTTTTTTTTTTTACATCTGATTTAATTTAACTTAAAAGGGCTATTGTTTAAGCATGAAGCCCCTTAGGGAACATGTGGGAGAGAAGAATATGGGGGAGGAAAAAAAAATTGATGGGTGAAGAAGAGATCGTGGTAGGCCTCCACGTATGTGACTATCAAAAAATCCATGAAATCTTTACCTTTGTTCGGCCCCCTCTGTGTGCCTGTTACACGTAGTCCATGTTCTCTGCATTGAGCGTGCATTAACCGGTACACGTGAAGCTGTCTGTAGCACTGCGGTTGGTTGCTAATGAATTCAGCCAGAACCACCAGGTCAGACTACGCTTTGTGACGAGAGTGTCCCCATGGTTTAGTATTCTCTTCAGATGGCTTTCTCTTATGTAAAAAACATGCGTACTTCCAACCAATTACCTAATGTCTATATATTTTTGGCCAATCTCAAAATAAAAATCTGTGAGCCTCACACATGAGTGTGTGCGCTCCATTGCTGTGGTTGTTTCTATTGTGGAGAACTGACCCTGAGGTGCACTGACTTAAATGGAAAAGTTTTGCGAGAGAATGCAAAAGCGTTTATTTTTTCTCCCCACCCATCTATTTTTTTTTTGTTGTGTCCTCTAAGGGACTTTGAATTCAAGCATTTTTAAAGGCCAGCTGGGTCTTATTAAGTAAAACACGTAAACCAAGTGCTGATTTTAGATAAACAAGTGTTAAGAGATGAGTGGGAGTGTTGCATGTGAATATGGGCAGGCAGTAGCACTGTGGCCTGCCTGTTGTGTTCATGTTTTCGTCTCAATTCCCTTTTGTTGTCTGTTGGTGTATATTGACGTCAGGTTGTAGATTTTTTTTAAAAACTTTTT
Source organism: Pempheris klunzingeri (assembly GCF_042242105.1). Lineage (NCBI taxonomy): Eukaryota > Metazoa > Chordata > Actinopteri > Acropomatiformes > Pempheridae > Pempheris > Pempheris klunzingeri. Next base: position 9,345,669 of record NC_092029.1, read on the forward strand.
TACAATAGCTACATGATATATTACAGAAAAAAGATTGGGAAGATGGCCAGTTACTATTTTAGACTGTGGAGAAGCACTTCTGGGAAGTGGATGGGATTTATTTTCTGCTGAATCATGGTTTTGCACAAAAATGCCACATAGTGCATGTGAATGTGCATATGAGTGTGTGTGTGTGATTTACTCATCCACTTTATTGTTACACCCTGCATTGTGTGTGTGTGTGTGCACACATATATGCGTCCCTTGCCCTTCATTGGGAATTCTGAGCCGCTCTATTTTTGTGCCTCACATTTTTCATCAATATTTTACTCCCTCTCCTCCTCTTTCTCTCTCTCACTTTCTCCTTCTTGGGCATTAGAATGAGGTTTTATCCATGCTCCACCACACACTATTGAAGGACTGGCTGGCTGGAATCCCATTGGGATGATATGAGTTGCGTCTGGTGCTGTAAAGAAACTGCCACCGCCAGATGGTTGCAAACAATCCTTTTGCTATTTGTTTTTAACCTTTATTTACCCACAGTAGATTGACAGGGTCCAACACATGCTTGCACAGTGTTCAGCTATTCACGGAGGAGTTGTCCAGTACAACCAATCTCTTTGGCACAGGGTCATATAGCACATCCACTGGAGCAACGGCGGTCAAGGGCAGGTCAGTCGATGATAGCTGTTGAATGCAGTTTTGTCCAATCATATCCCCCCAGCTGAGTCAATTCCAGCTGCCCCATCAACACAAATGACACCACACAGACAGAAGGAGACAGAGGGAGGTTAAAAGAGCAGAGACCCCATGTAGTGCAACATAATAGCAGCATACCCCCCATACTGATTAACTAGGGCAGGCACTACAAATGTAGCTGAAGCGCCAAACATTTAACCTTTGAACAGACATTTTCTGCAGGTGGCACTCTTTCAGTTTGTTTCTCTGTTTGTGTCCATTTCAGCACTTCCTTCAAGGGCAAGTCCAAGCTGTGAACGAGAGACAAGCTCTGTTTGTAATACTAGATTCCTTAAAATGTCTTGTGTGGTTCCTGAAAACTGTGATTGGGCGCAATCACACAATTATAGATAATTATAGATAAAACAGAGTCAGCAGGTCAGCAAGCATGCAAAAATATGTAATTTGTCTGAAACATCCAGTGATAAATTAATAATGAATAAATGTTTACTTGGGTTTAAATGGATCCCTTTGTTCAAGAAATTTCCTGTGGAAATCGACAACTGCTTTTACACACAACGTGCATAAGTTTAAGTCCCTTTAATTGGCACCAAATTACATTGTTCATAACAAATCTGTAAAACGCAGCATTGCTGACCAATGTGTTTGCTGGTGTCCACTTGCCTTTATAGTGTCGCTTTTCCTCCATAGCAATTTGTGTCACTTTTTTTTCTTACATATTTCTACATTTTCATATGGTTAGATAATGCTCCTACATTATCCATGCAACATCTCATCATCCTGTTTTATGCAATTATACGTTTTATGTTCGTGTTGTGCCTGCGATTCAAAATAAACGTGCCGTCACGTCCATATTACAATGAATGGTGGATGGTTCAATCAGCGAAGTCACTGTGGACTACACTGGAGCGCATTGTAGTTTTGGACAGGCCTAGTCACTCTGGGGAATCCATCTGTTACATCAGCGAGTGTGATGAAGTCCAGACATTTCATTTCAGCCATAGTCTCCTTTCTGACATAAACAGTCCATGAGGAGAGTGCATTGGATCTTCCATAATAGTCTTTTATAGCATCCATGAGTTAATGTCTGTGCTGGTTTGCATTAGAATTCAGAAATATCAAGTGATCAGTCACTCCACTGGAGATCCTGTTGAGGGTCTCTGAGCATGATGCTTATTACCTGCTATTTTCTCCGATCTTGAGAGAACGAGTAGTTATTTTAAGTATAAAATTTTAACATACATACGTGTAGATAAAAAAAAAAATGCCATTAAAATTATTCACTCATCTTTAGAGTTTGAGAGGATCCGTATAATTGAATAAATTTGGTTCATTATTTAATCTACACACACCTCATGACTCACATCTCTGTTTTGTTGTTATAATAATTAGATAATTGAATCGTGGATTCAAAAAACAGTGCTTCAGTTTAGTGAATGTGTTTTCTTCAATTAATCAACTCACTAAAACCCAAAGGTTAGGAAAAGTTCCTGCATTTAATAACACTTGTTACTGACACCTCCACAATGAAATATATACAGCATACACTGTATAGTATGCACGGCATCAGATATGCAGACTCAGGAGGGAACACCCGTTGCTAAATTTCTGCTTAAGATTCATTTTTCTCTAATTCCAAAACACTTCAAGCTTTGCTTTATTAATTACTGCCAGATTTTGTGTTAAAAACACACACCATATTTTGATTTGTGAACAGTAACCATCAAAATCTTGCTTGCTAATTAACTATCAGGCCACTTTTGATTATTTGGCTGTGCTCCAACCGTGTGAATTTGAGTTTTTTCCTTTAAGTGTATCAGAAGAAAGGTGTGATTATAAAGGGCATTAGTCCCTCTGCCTGCCGTTATTAGGCCACACATGAAGAACTTTATTTCATCAATGCTGGCGCCCTCCCTGGGAGTCATTTCTTTTTGCAATTTTCTGCTCGGTTTCATGTTCCATTACAGGCAGATTATGCTTTTTCTCTGTCTTGCACATACACTCATTTATGGATGAGCTCACGCACAAACACATTTGCAGCACTTAAACACACACACACACACACACACACATACACACAGCTGCACACACATATTGTGAATGCTCATGATCCCGTGCACTATTGTTATTGGACCACTGGTTGCTGAATGGTGAATGGGCGAGCTTGCCAAGAGGAGAGGACAGTAGTTAAACCAGCACTGAATTGCTTTCTTTACTATGAAAGTAAATCAATTCCAAAACCCATTACCTGTATGGATGATTAAAAGGCATTCAGGAAAAGGTGCATTTTTTTTCTCTTCCCATTTCCTTCTAATTTTTGTCCATGTGTTTACTTGTGTGAGTGTGAGTACATTTTTTGTGCATGGTATGTGTGTAAGGGAAATTGGCAGGAACCTCAGTACATTATTACGTTCACTTTGAAGGTGCTAATTCAACATAATCTAATAATAATAATAATAACGTATGAAAGGATGTATGGATTACTAGAATACAGTAAAAGCAAGATGTAATTTTGTAAGCAAGTCTGAAAAGTGTGCTTTTAAGAGAGGTTTAGAAGAAGGACCAGAGCTAGCCTGCTTGATCTCCTACGACGGGTCACTCCAGAGCCGCGGGGTCAAGACTCCAAAGGCTCCTTTGGTTTTAGCCATGACTGAATAAATGATCAATTACTAGCAGAACTCTTCCAGTGAATCTCAGGCTGCATTCAGGCTTGTGAGGGGGTTCTAAGTCAGCGATACTATCAGGGGCCAACCCCAAATGTCCTCTAAAAGTGATCATTAAAATTTGAAAATCAATTCTGCAACATGTGGGTAACTGGTGCAGAGAAGCTTTAATAGGTGGTATGTGGACTCGTCTATTGGATTTTGTGACCAGTCTTTTTGCAGCATGTTAAAGTGGTTAAAGTCTAGAGGATGTATTGAGTGAGACAGGGATAGAGTGAGTTACAGCAGTCCAAGCAGTGGGGATGTGCACGGACATTATGAAGGACTGTTGGTATAACCTGAAAAAAGGACACCTCACCGGCAGCCTCATGCCCAGGGGACACAAATCAAGCAGGGTGGTGAGGGGTCCTTCCCCATGAGAATTTGAGTGTCAGACACCTGTTTACTGCATTCTGGTGAAGTCCTCTGCTACTTTCAACATAAACGTAAAAGAAATAAAGAGTCATTTAGATTAAAGCAAAGTCATATTAGAGATTCAAACATCAGATTGGAGACACAGCAAAATAACCCATTTCATATATTTGGAACTGAACCCATTGAATAGCAAATGACCCAGTAGACCACAGAGCCTATACTATGGTGCATGACTGAACAATACATTTATCTGTGAAAATAAACTTCTTTTTCTTTTACTGTCAAACTGATCACAATCAGTAGGAATGTAGGCATCAGTATAAAAATATACATGATCCAGTGTGAGAGAAAGTTTAGAAACAAAATAATTTCAAATGTATCTCCTTTATGTGATTTTATATAGAAAATAAATCTGGTTTAACCTTCAGTCCAACAACTTTCAGGAAAGATGGGGTAGCCTAGACTTTGTATGATTGATTAATAAATGTGTTATTGGTTACATTTCTCTCTCACACACACGTGTGGAGGGGGTGGCGGGCCGTTGTCAGCTGCTAAAAAAACATTATTAAAGGTAGAATGACATTGATTAGATGGTTAGTAGGACTGACTTAAAACAGGGTCCAAGGTGTTTCATAGCAAAGGTCAGGGAGAGTTTCAGAAGGAGGGGAAATTGCATTCCTGAAAGCTTGAACCTTATTATAGAGAAATGACAAAAATCCATATTTATCAACTGAGGGCTCTGTAAAAAGTTTAAAGAGGCACTTCACAGATTTGATACTTGAAAGTCTATTCGCTAGTCATGAGGAGTACTGCTAAGTGTGTGAAAACAGGAGTATGAGGTCTGTATGAAGTGTAGCTCTGAGGGACCTTTGCCGAGGCTGAGGGAGTAACAGCGATGATGTCACAGTGGGTGAGTTTTTCGCCACACTGAAGCCACATGGATCTAAGGATTGTAATGTTAATTGGTCGATCCACCACATTGCTGCACACTGAAGAATCTCACTAAATTGAAATTTTGTGTAGACACTCATTAGCCCCAGGCAATGAATTGCAACTACTTTTTTGAATGAAATGAGTCAGCACCTATAACACCTACAGAGAGCTGTAATATTTGATACAAACATTCCTGCTTGTTCTCAAGGGAACTGTTATCACAATTAACACTATCATCCAGTCAATTTGGTTCACCCTGTATTTTAGAATATGCTTTCATGCCAAATTAACTAATGATAGCTTGCTAACATGTTAAACTAAGATGGTGAACAGCAACATGTTAGCATTTTTTTTATTGCTGAAACATGTATTGCCTATGGCACAATTATTCTCATAGTCACAGGAAAATGAAGAATGAGGTTTTGATTAGATTTTAGATGATTGTTGCTCACCACATCTTCAGACCACCCAGCCACACCTGACCGACTGAGCGACTGACTGAGGTGGTGCGACAGGTAGAGAGGGGGGAGGGAGCCAGGACAGGAGCTAAGGCTACCCAGCTGGGTGCTACAGTAAGGCTGCTCCATGCTAATCTCTGGACAGGGTTTAAATGGAACTCAGGCTGGCTATGCAATGAGAAATCACTCTCAGTCTGTTGTGCCCACATCTCAATGCCCTGGATCTTGCTGTTGCATTCACTGGGTGATCCGTCCTCAGTCAGAGTGTATATGTGTATATCTGTATATTTATTGGGACTGCCCATTGCTCCGATGGCCCATTATTCCGAGACCACAATAGTCTGAAAAATATTTTTCCGCGTTCCTCCCTGGCCGACCATGTGGTAGCAAGACACTTTGTTAGCTCCAGTTGTCCTCCATCATGGGGTCGCAGGTTTTCAGACCCCCTCAGTTGCAGCTTATGTGGTAGGTCTCCAGCCAGTATGATTTCTCATACCTTAAACAGGTCTCAATGTTGCCTCACTTTGCCCCGCAGTAGACCTAGGATCGCCGGGAGAAATCACACTCCCAAGAGCACAGTCTAATAGGTATCTGCGCCAATGGGACCTTTTTCAATGGCATGGCACCATATAAATCTTTTTTTTTTTTAATATATATTATATTATTTTATCCGTTCTGTTCTAAATTCAGTTATCTATATATAGTACTGTATGTTCTATATGTGTGCATCATGAAGGGGCTACGACCTTCCGTTGTGCAACTTCAGGTTTTAAAATGACATTGATACCTTTATACCTATTGTTATTCTGGGCATGCTGATGTAAGCATTCAGCTCAAAGCAACACTGTACCTAAGTGTAGCCTCATAGAGCCGCTAGCATGGCTGTAGATACTCTGCTACTTTAATCAATGCAGCTGTCTAAACAGGCTGTATAATTGCTCATGTTAAACTCATCCTATACAAACGTTACTGCGACACAAAGTGTATTTTTCAATATTTCTTTGCATTAATAACAACAGTGATTGCGTGGTCAACCCTGAGTGCTGCCAAATCATTGGTTTCCTACACTCAAATGTGTTCAATGCGCATCCTGTCTACACAGGATGAAAGATGTTTCTGCTCTGCTAACTTGCTATGCAGCCTGTGCAGAAACTGTGTTAGTCTTTATTAAATCTGTCTTACCCAAATCCCTCAACTTTAAAAGAGGGAAATATTAAATCACAGGAGTATTATGCTGTAATATTGCAATTGTGATTCATGGTTACGTTGGTGGATTATGCAGACATTTCTGTTAGTGATTTTCATGATCCTAAGCATAAACAAATTTGAATACACCTTACAGGCTTGTTTTTGTATTGCTTTGGCAGGAAAAGCATCAGTTTGCCTTCTTTTGTCTTCTTCAGTGTTTAACTCTGTGTGGTGTTGAGCAGGATCTGCCTTCAGTGCTGCCGGGTATAATCATAAAACACTTTTCCATGACAATGTTTTCGAACAACTTTATGCATCAAGCTTCGGATTGTCATTATGACTGTAAAATCCAAAACAGCTCTTGATCTTGGATTTAACCAGGATAAGTGATGCTTAGAGTTGAATCTCCACCAGTGTATCATCCTCCATTTCCACTTTGTCTTTGTCCCTGTGATACGTGTGTGTGCCTGCTCATAAACAAAAGAAGTGACTGTGTTGATTCAGCATTTTCAGAATAATTTTTCTTGGTTTACAGTAAATACGTCTTCAAAATGCCAACTTATATAAAAATCACGAAATAAAGAAATGCAGTTTGTTGCTAACTTGTTTTTTTTTTCCATCCACTGCTTATGCTATATGTTTTCATTTCAGCAGTGTGGGTGTCTTCTCCTGCATGGCCTGCCAAAAACTGCAGTTTTTCCAAAGTGGTGAGACTCTAAGAGTATTAAAGAAATGCATACATTAAAAACAGAGGATATTCTTTGCAGGCAGGCAGACAGGCAGAGGAAGATATGCAGCCAAAGAGAGAAAAGAGCCTGTTCTTTTAGTCGAGAGGCTGTGTGATGGTGGACAAAAATAGACACCCCACATGGGTCACTGAGAGGTGAGGGTGACAGACTGAAGACTACAGGAGGAGACGAGAAGTGATGGACAGTGTTGAAGTGAGTGCAGTGGAATTGAATGAAGAGAAAAATACCAGAAAATGTCGCAATTTGTGAGTGTTTTAGTTTTGTGTTGTCACTGAAAGCATTGTTTTTCTTGGCAGGCACTTGTGTCATCAGTGGAAATATGAGGGAGGACACAGTTGCTGTCAAAAATAGTAACCACTTTAAGGCCGGATGTGAGTTTAAGTGTTTCTGTCTGTGTGTGATAGTGCATGTCTTTGTTGCAGCCACTCTTTGGCAGGTGTGTGTACACCATCATTAATTTTATGTTAAAGCAGCACTCATTAACTCCTCAGGAAACTGGTGTGTGTGTGTGTGTGTGTGTGTGTGTGTGTGTGTGTGGAGGTTGCTCTTCGCAGAGGATTTCATTTGGCTTGTTTAAACAACAGCAACTCTAATAGATGAGTGTCAGCGGTGTTATTGACAAGTAATCTATGATTCATTCTCAGCCTCTTCATCCATAAACCTGTTGATCCTCACTGATGAGCATGGCTGATTTTGATAGTGCTTATTAAAGGTGTTTGTTCCATCTTTTTCTTTTAACCTTTATTATCTACAATAAAGGAAATTTCATTTTAAAAAGCACAGACCTGTTAATCTCTGGTGGAATTTTTTTTTTTCATTTGCATGACCTTTGGTAATTTACCCAGAAGATAACAATTAGTGTGTATCAAAGACAAATTGGCACTGAGATCTCTAAATTCATACTGATGAAATAATAATGATCATTAGCTTATTGTCAGACATTTTCACTTTTTGCTAAAGAGCCAGATACTTTTGTAGTTGAGGTAGGTCACTCACTCAGAACTGTGCATCAGGTTATTTTTCTAGGAAGAGATGTGATTTTTCTGTGAACGCAGGTTTTTAGATATTTTGGTCGATCTCACTACTGCTTTCTCTCACAATACCACAGCTGTAACTGTGGATAAGGCAGAGTGATGTAGATAAAATGTACAATATATTCGTGATGATTTTGTTGAAGATAAGAACAAGAGTATTAGCATACAGCAATACATATTAGTATTAGCAATTGTCATTCATTTCCATGTTTTTTTATGCATGTCTATGTTGGAAAATCCACTAAACCTTCATGGTGGCTTATGAAAGTGAACTGTCACATTGTTTGACAGTTTCAGCAAAGACATGTTGCATGATAAACTCATACTAAAATTGATGACATATAAACCCTTAATTTTTTTTCCAGTCCTTCACCTCTGGCTGGATTACCCTTCTGAGGAGCTGTGAGGTGTCTTCATGCAGCTTTTTCTGCGTGAATACAACCTGGCCACAGGTGTCCTGTTGAGACAATTTAATGAAACACATTCATAACGAAAGCACAGAAATGAAAGAATTACAGTCCTCTTTAAGGCAGGGCCTCAGGACTGAATAATAAAGCAGGACCCACCTTTAGGCTATTATCGTGTCATTTAATACGGCGTTCCTAATGTGTGTCTTTTTAATTAGTTGAGCACAAACCTCATTTGGTCACCTTCCCTGTTGGGTAATCCAGCCTAACTGCCACCCATTTTACCATCCTTTCAGACTTTTATCAACTTGACCGCATACTTCTCTGCTGTCTTGTTATTAGTTATAATTCATCTCAGTGCGGTTTGTGTGTGGGGGTTTTCTGAACACTGAACAATTCTTCATCTTTGAATGGACAAAAACAGCACCAAGCTCACAGATGTGCTCCATGTTCTTATCATTGACAGGCTGTTTTTTTCATTATTGATCATTTGTAATATTACTTTTCAGTGCCATAACACCATTTAATCTAAATCTGATGTGATACAATTCTGAATTGTGCTTATTATCTCAGCTGAAAACAGTTATTATAATATTATTCTAATCTTGCATTTTGATTCTGTCTCGTCAAAAACCTCATTAGTTTATTTACTCTATTGTATATTTTGTGGCTTGAACAGTATTAAAAGCTCTTTAGTCTAAATTATTGTTCTTTTACGAAAAGATTTCGTAAATCCTTTACAGAGAAAGTTAATAAATATCGAGCTCCACAGTATCATCAACGGTCTCGAAAATATTGAGATACTATTTCAATAAGCCCCATTGCATAAATGCTGCTGTATTGAGCTGGGAATGAGCCATAGTCATAAATATGCAAACACACGCTGTGGGCCTGGATGAGCTTCATGCTTATTTACCAACCTCTCACCTCTTTAATAGCCTTAGCAGGCCACACACTGACTGTCAAATGACCACATGGTTGTTTTTCAGCGACCCCCTTAAGTTCTTATCCAGCAACAGAGAGAGAGAGAGAGAGAGAGAGAGAGAGAGAGAGAGAGAGAGAGAGATAGTACCAGCATCCTCAAATGAGCCTCTGCAGTATGAGGCTGAAAGAGAGAAAGAGGAAAAATTGAAGGATCTCTGTTCAAGCACTTCCTGTGAAAATGAATTCACTGAGGGCATTATTCAACAGTGTGCAATTGTAAAAGATGCGAGAGAAATATTCCTGGTGTAAAGAGAAACATTATGAAATGGTAAAATATAAAGGTTTACTGTGGAGTATAACATGACAAAATGTTAAGAGAATGACATTTAGCAGCGGGTTATTCAGAGCAGGGCAGTGGGAAGGTAGAGAAATGCTCATAATGACATTTACAGTAACCTTTTCCTGTGACTTTTTAAGAAGGGTTAAAACCACAGAAACGGAAAGATGGGGCTATGTTAGGTCCTTCCCATTAATCAAACTGTGGCTGCGACGGGCCACAGCCTGAGGGCAATTTCTCTTCTCACTCATTAAGGAGTGAGGATGATGTGGCCACACACATAAAACAGCCAGGGCTGCAGGGTGGACTGATGGGCACCAGATTTGTCCTTTAACCAGTCAATCTGGGGTCAAACCCTTAGATAGACCTGCTGGAGTGTCTTTGAGCCACAGCTGAATCCCTTTTTTCAATGATCACAGGGAGGCTAAAGCAACTCATTACTGTTAACAAAATGAGTTCAAACTGAATTTGCTTGTTAAGCATGTTTTCATGAAAATTCACTTTGCATAAATGTTTTATCACTCCCAAATTGCTCATTGTTATGTACAAATGTGTTTAGGAAACTACATTCATTATGGAAAAAAGCTGTTAAAAGGGACTGATTTAAGGGGAAGGAGGCTGCTTTGTAAAACACTCATTATGAAAGACCTATGAGCAAATATGATGAGACATTTACAAAATCTTTGCGAATGAGACCTACTGCTGTCAAAGGAATAGGAAATGACTTCTGCGGTCAAAATTTTTCATTTCATTCTCCATCCAAATTAGATTTCACCTCACAAATGTCATCCTCAACATATCTGAATCCCACGATGGCTCATTCTTTCTTTTCCATCCAAAAGCAATAAAGTACCTTCATTTTTTGGTGGTCAGAGTAAACATGATGGTAATGTTTGAAATGCTGTACAAGCAAATGACTGAGAGCTGCTGGTACAACATTTTAAGAGGTTGTTGACAATCTGACATTTGGCGCTCACTGTCTCCTGACAGAGGTGGAGAGGACTAAGCGGTGCAGCTGTGGCAGAGCACATATCCTGAGGCCATCCAGTCCCTAAACTCAGAGGAGCACAGTCAAACGCTGGAACACCTGCCCTCACAATGAGAAAAGGTATTCGTTGTAGGAAATGGTACTGCTGGATCTTTTTTAAGATAATTCTTCTTTTTCTTTAGCCATTGACAGTAAAGATTTTAGCAAAATACATTGCCATACAAAGAACTTAACACTTACTGTAGTATTGACTTCATAAAGATGTGGTTTTAAGAGCTTCAAACAAGCATTATTCAGTGAATCCATCCAACTACAATAGTGGAAAGTAAATAAGTACTTATTTACTGAAGTACAGCACTTAGGTTAATTTAGAGGTATTAGTTTAGTACTTCCATTTATGCTACTTATGCTACTGTGTATATTGTCATTTATACTCTATTCAACAGCTATAGATATTTGTTACCATTCAGAAACATACAATCAGCTAATTAAATATGATGCAACATTACAGATTAAATTACCCAAGAGAATTAAGAAGCGGCTCCAATTAGCTCTACTTCAACCAGCAGCAACATTGAAGTATTGCTTACATGTTAATGAGTGCTTTTACTTTTGATACTTGATGCACATTTTGTTGGTAATACTTCTGTACTTTTACTGAAGCACACACTTATGAATGCGGGACGTTTACTTGTAATGAAGTATCTGTATTTTTCAAATGTGGCATTTTGTTTTCTTTCACTTAAGTAAAGGATCTGAATACTTCTTCCACCACTGGCAAAAAAAAATTGTCATACAAGAAAATCCATACTTGATGATGAAAAAAGAAAGAAAGAAACAGAAAAAAATGCAGTGCAGAAGCTCTCCAAATTACCATTGATTCTAAAGTATTTCGTCCTTGTTTGTACATTTCTTCCAAACTGTGATACAGTTTAACATTTGAATTGAGCAAACAGGTTTTGATAGAGTACAGCACTTAATCCACACTGGCCAGGTGCTGACAAAGGATCTTGTTTGTACAGAGGCTTTAATTTGCATGTCAGTTAGTCCACCTGTTGTGCCTGCAGCTGGGCAGGGCACAACTAGTGTTTGCATGGAGGTTGTTTCCAGTGGGAACACTTTCAGTATTGTTTAGTAACGGAATATCTGTTATGGTTTTAAGTATGGGGACGTTTGTATGTTGAACCAACACAAACATTAAACTGTTATCATGCTCCAAAAGAGCTTGGATTTCCCTTTTACCCTTGGCCTTGTTAAGTGTGCAAAAACTACACACGCGATTGTTTACTGCTTTGTCCGATCCAATTTTGTAACTGTCATTTCTTAACACTAAAGGTAAAGTTTCTCTTGAGGAAGAGAGTACTTCATCTGTCTTAGATGTCTTGCTATTTCACTTGTACTCACTTGATTTAGCTACAACTCTTTTGCATGTGAGACATTCATCTTACCTGATAAAAGTCAGATGGCTGAAATGTAGTAACTACATAAAGTAAGTGACTGAACATGTTTGACAATTGCAGCCTCTTAATAATCCTGTCATCAAAGGATAAAGTTGATGCTTCTAATTTCTCTTATTATCAACAAATCCCATGAAAAGCCCACACCAATACTCAGTACTCTTCAGCTCCCCTACACTGTCCTTGGCTCTCAGCCCCAAGCCTATTAGGTTTTTATCAACGTTGTAAATCTTTAAAAACAGGTCACAAAGATAAACTTCATAAGTAATTTCCTAAAAACTGCAGGAAACTCTTGTGTTTTTGCACACATTACTCAAATAGGAATAAATAGTGTGTTTGTTGGGAACTAATTTCAGCTGCAGGTTTGGTGCACTAGTGAGTATTTATAGCAGCAGGGCAGTGTATGTGGGACTGAGTCAAAACAATACTGCTCGAACAGGCTTTTTCGTAACACGCAATAAATGTTGGGGGGGAGTGGGATGAATTCATTGTGGTTTTGGTGTTTTTTTTTCATGAGATCTGCTAACAATAGAAAATAGAATATCACCACACTCATCATTTAAGACTTCATGGAGTTCAAGAAGTTGAGTTGTCATAAAATACTGATGAAAGACTATAATACTGCACACAGGCCCACAGAATCACTGTCCACGCACCTGCCCAAATGACATGTTTATACCAACCTATTACAGGTTTAATCAGTCTTGCACAAAGACGATGCTTTTAGGGCATTGATAAATACATCCAGCTGGCCATGTAATTCAAATTACAAATGTATTGCAGCGTGAAATCAGTTTTAAATGTCAGTATGTAAGTACTGTTTCAAACATTCATATATATACTGCACGTGATGCATGCAGATATTTTATAACAGATGTTTAGAGGAAGCCACTGTTGCCAATGTTTTAACATCATGTAACCCATTTACCACTGCCTCATTTACATCCCCAGCTGTGTAGTCTATGTTGTTGAGTAAAGCGCCCATCTTAAAGAATGGTGGAAGAGAAAAACAAGACATTTAAGTCTACTGGGAGTCCAGACCAGTGTCTAGATTAGAGGAAGATCCTCTTAAAGGCATCGTGCAGACAAGATATTCTCTCTTGTTCCCCCCTCCCCAGAACATCTCCTGAGACCACTGATTTAGCTGGCAGCAGGCAAACTGGGATCCGCTTTGTCCAGATGCACACACATACACACACACTTACACTGTGAAGGCAAACCCCTCTGTGAATTGAATACATCCATGCCACTGCACAAAGGAACAATAGCTGGCCCTCAGTGAGAGAGAGAGAGAGAAAGAGAGAGAGATTTGGTTGTCATATGTTACTCTTACAGAAGTAGCTATTAAGGCTAACAACTAGGTTAAGCTGTAGACGGTTTACACAGTCACACACACATACATGCAGACACAAGACCTCAGTGGATTTACAGTGCGACAGTGGCTGGAGTTTCCCTAGTAACAGCGTTTACTTTCACCCTGTCGCTGATGGATCCAAAGATGCAGAGTTTCATAAATATACATGCACACAGCATATGGCCATAGAGAATACATACAACCTGACACTTACAGCTTTTGTAATTAGGTCTCACACTTTCACCCCCTCTCTTTCACACACACACACACACAATATATGGTATATACACATTCAATCATTAAGTAATGTCATGTCAGATGTTGGAAGCATCTTCTCAAGCTTACAATGTAATGTGCATTGTCTGCCTAAAGACACACACACACACAGACACACACACACACACACACACTATAGTGAATCTTTCTCCGAAGCCTATTAGTCACAGACCACAAGCACACACACCCACAAACTCCAGCTGCCCCAGTACCCTGATTTTTCAAACTCACAGGGGATGGTCTGACGCACTCACACACATGCACGTGCACACACATGTACGTACACGCGCACACACGTGTACGTACACACACACACACTCACTCACACTCACACACACACACACACACCTGGGACAACCTCAATTTAACATTGAGCTTGAGCAGATAAAATCGTCATGAGCAAGTGAAACACAAGAAATCAAAAGGATAAAACAACAGTAAAAGGATGTTTGTCTAAATTCATCCAGAATAGATGTAGAATAGATTGAAAACAAGAGTTTCATGTTGAGATAGTTGAAACGATTTTAAATTCAGACTAAAACACATGTTTCAAACCTGAAATATCTGGTTGAATCGCTGTGGTTTTGCTGTGCAGGCAGTAAAGGAATTGAAATGGTGAATTTGGCTTTGGTGAAACAAAGAGAAACAAAGGTGAGGGGAATAAAGCAATGCAGTGCAACACTGGAGAAATACCAGCCAATAGGGGCTAAAGAGAATTCGAGGTAACACAGTTAACAAGAGCAGAAATGTGTCAATATATTCACAGCACAGCCAATAGAATAAAGTATTTGGGTCAATAGCTGGAGAAAATCTTCTCAAGGCACATCTACAAGATTCACAGTCTTATTAGTCTGTATTTTGACATGAAACATGTCTTAGGGGTGAGATTGCAACATCTGCACACCCAAACACACACACATACACACACACACAGAATGGACTGAAGATCTGGGTCTGAACTTGTTAGTGCCACAAACGTCACCTACACCAAATAAAATCAGCCAAAATCAGCCAGACATACACACACATGCGTAACCCTGCATGTACACAAAAGCACACACCACTAAAACACACATAAACTAATTATCTGCCATTCCTCTCTAGTTGGATTTCGCCAAATCAACTGTAGCTCTGTTATTCATGACCACACTGAGGCTAAAATCACGAGAATCTAGAGGTGAGGATTCAACCAGACAAGCTCTATAGTGGCATTATTATATTGTGTGAACCTCTTGAGTTTATGCATACAATCAAAGATGAATCACAGGTGTAAGGGGCAGAACAAAGACACACATTACTGCAGAAGCTGTCCATAAATCTACTCTCTGGTTCTTTCAGACTCAATTAAGCAAACACACGGAGACAAGTGAAGGTAAACGGACAGTCTTTGGTCTACTGAGGTGATTGATCCCACCCTCACTGATACTACGGCTCACAGATCACAGGAGAAATGGAAAACACTGTCTGACTTTCATAGCAGAGGAGTAAGAACATCAATCCAGAGATAAAGCCACCGCAGACTAACACAGCACAGGTGCCATAACAACACAATGTGTTTCCATGTGATAAGCATTACACCGAGGACATCTTGTTCACAATGCAGATGTTAAATATGGTTTGAAAAACCAGCTTACATTTAGTAATGCTTTTGTGAAGAAGAGAAAACATGTCAGCAGGAGATCAACACGTCTGAATGTGTAAATACCAGCAGAATAAAACCTACACATGGAGAAATAGCCTGTGGCCAAGTACTGTGGGCTCCCACTGGCTCTTTACAGCTGCCTATGTACTGTAGCTCCCATATCCCATATGGATTTTTCATAAAGACTTTATGGGTTTGATGCAGATGACCATTTTACTGCCTCCAAATACTGTGGAGATATATGAAGCCTATTTGGCTTGGGGCAGGTCAGGAGGCACTAGAACATCAATAATTCATATATTCCTCTGTGTGCATATGTGTGTGTGTGTGTGTGTGTGTGTGTGTGCATGCCTGTGTGTGAATGAGAGATCGTGTGTTTGTGTGATCAAACAACACCTGCTGAACCCAGTGATAATTTTCATATTTCAACCTCCATTTATTTGAACCAAAAAAAGAGATCAGGGTTAAATCCACTAAACTTAAATACAAAAATAAGGGACTCAAATTGAAATCAATATATGAATACAATTTACACATACATCCAGTGCTGTGGAGCAGGATGAAAGCATTGTGAAAATGACAATACTCTTGTTATGGCAAAGGGGGAGCTTGAACAAGCCAAATGCTTTGTTTAGGCAACTGCGTAGCCATCTGGGACTGTCAGAGGTCTATGGATTAGTGGCTTGGATCTGTGATATGGTCAGTCCCGGTTTTAAAGCTAACAGTAAAAAAATAGAAGGGAGACTTTTCGAGAGCCATCCCAGATCCTATCTTTCATCCCCCCCCCCCCCCCCCCCCCCCACCCCATCTCTCCCACTCCCGGTCTCACCGTCTGGTCTGCCGCAGCAGGCGCGCTATACCGAGAAGGGGCCAATTCCATTATCCCGAGAAATTAAACAGAAAACCAAACCGAGCCGTGTGCGCTATGTGCGGTTTGTAGAGGTGATTTCACTGTTCGGGGCAATGGGTTTAGTAGAAGTCGTGTGTCCCACTCAGCACGAATTGTAATCTGAAGGGGCGTTGTCTGTTTATATGGCCGCTCTCTCAGTTTTCAACACTCTGCAATGAGATGGAAATCCCACAGAGCTCCTGTGGTCCAGACGCATCCCCGGGTCCATCCGCAACAAACAAGACAGTCCAAAACCAACAGGTCCTTGCATGTGTGTGCGTCTGTGTGCTGTGTGCGTTTGTGCGAGTACGTTTGTGTGCGCGCGCAAAACTGTGCGTAAGCGCGCGCGTTGGCGAGAAGAGGCAGCAGGGGGGAGAAAGGGGGTGGAGGAGAGGATATCAAACGGAATCCCTGATCACTCCTTCCCCCCGTTAACCAAAGACAGCTCTTTGAGAATTCCACTGGCGTCCACTCGCCTCCTCTCCCGGATCATGTCCTCCAGGCTGCGAAAGACCAGAGTGTGCACCCCGCTGCCGGACAGATGCACTTTGAGGAAATACTGCTGCTCCGCTGAGTGCGCCTCTCCCCCGGCTTTGAACTCCCGTTTCCCAAAGCGGCACCAGGCTGCGAAACTTTCCGAGTTGGTCCAGCATATCTCCTCGCTGCTCAGGCCCAGGTGTCCCACTGCGTTCTGCATCACTAGGTCAGGAGGTAGCGGTCGGTACCGGTACCGATTGTTGACTATCCTCCCGTGGCGGCCACTGCTGATCTCAAGCAGGCTGTCCTTGCGGATCTCGCCCTTGTGCAGATGAATGACCTGGTCGTCCTGCTCGTAGATGGCCCAGTGGGGGGCTTGCGCGGTGGCCACCAGCTCCAGCAGGTCCCCCGGTTTGCACATAGTCAGCAAAGTTTTGGCCGAGTACACATTCAAGTCCTCGTTCTCCCGCAGCTTGGAGAAGATGCATTCCTGGGAGCAGAAGCCTGAGTACTCCACCTCGCTGACCGAGAAGGGTCCCTCCTCGGTCGGGCTGTGGTCCTTGGTGAAGCCGCAGTCGGACGGAGTGCGGTCGTCCACCTCCTCCTCTTCGTCAGAGAAGAAATAGGCGACGCCGACCCGAAGCTCGTCCTTCTCCAGCCCGGACGGATCCCCCGTGGGCAGTTCGCTG
Organism: Pempheris klunzingeri; assembly: GCF_042242105.1. NCBI lineage: Eukaryota > Metazoa > Chordata > Actinopteri > Acropomatiformes > Pempheridae > Pempheris > Pempheris klunzingeri. The sequence continues at coordinate 9,363,226 of NC_092029.1, forward strand.
TAGTTGAGGTGGGTGATCCGATCCAGTTGATTTCCCATCAATGACCTGGCAAGGCAGAGGCATGGACTGCGGTGTCTGAGAGGGACAGGGTGAGAGAGATGGAGAGAGAGATATTCAGAGGGGTGTCAATAGCGTAAAATATAGTGTTAAGCAATACACCACCGTTCACAGAACAGGACACATTATGCGCGAACGCTTGGCTGCATTTAAATCCCTTTGCTCAATAGATAAGAGAGTAGGCTTAGAAGGCACTCAACACTTCTCAGCAGTCACCTGTACAGAGGGGCTGGAGCTCTCTCGTGTTATTGAGCCCAAAGAGTACACTAACGCAATCAATGATCCACTGCCCCTTGCTCCCTTCACGCCCATTAGTCAATCATTAATTCCAGTGGAATGTAAAAGAGCCTGCGGTTCCCATGCAGAAGAAACGAGGGAAGAAAAGAAACGAGAGAAAAACAGTCTGAGGCTTGCAGCAGTTAAAGAGTGAGGGAAGAGCAAGCACTGTGAATAAAGGCACTTCCCATGTCTTTACGCACGGCGCAAAAATGAGAAGAAACTGGAGAAAAAAGAGGATACCTGTGCGCTCCCCGGGCAAATGGCTAAATATCCTTATGGTCCATTAGCACAGAGGGCAGCACGCTCCCCTGCACCCCGTCTTTCTCTTCCTCTCTTCCTCTTTCTTCTCACACTTGTCCGTCACTCTTCGCACCGCGCACCGGGCGCTCCGGCTGTCGTGCGTCCTAGTACCTCACTTCTTTCAGCACAAGCACCATTTAAGTACCAAGGAGAGCTCCGCCTCGGCCGGCGCGCTCCGCCTCCAGTGGGTCTTACTGGAGCACAGTCACTGGTCCATTAACGCCGAGCCAATGGGAACCGTGGAGGAATATGGCAGTCAGTCAGGGGATCCAATGGGGCGCTCACAGGGCGGCTGGTGGCGATAGGCGGCTGTTACCATTTTTGTTGTCAGAGAGCTGTGGAATTCTCCACATGATCAGCGGAGTCTGTGTATGCAAGTTCAAGGCGACATTCAGCAGTGATAACACCCTGCATATCTCAACGAGAGGAGCTCAGGTTTTTATGTCCTATAAACATTTCTACAATCTCAAATAATCCCCCAAAACTGCATCCTTATCACATGCACACTGTTGCTGTGGGACATGACAAATGTGTTCCCACCTTTCTGAATGCAAGAGTAGCCTCTGTCCTCCACCTCCCATGTGTGACTTGTAAGTTGTGTCCAGATACCTCAGCAGCTTCACTGTAACTTGTTCTCTCATATCTGTCAGTGTTTGTTTGTGCCTGGTAGAGACTTGGGGCTGGAGGCAGGTGTGTGTTCCTGTGCAAGGTAACAACAAAACAAAGTGTACAGGGAGATTAGTACACAATCTATAATATTTTAGATATGACTGAACTGAAATGCAAATCAAATTTCAGCCCGTGACTCACTTTTGCATACATAATTGATTCTATTCTTGCATACTGTGCTTGCAAGATAAACGTGAATACACTCATGTCATCCACACCCCGTAGTGGCGTCTCTCTTTTCATCACCACTGCCCACAGCAGATAGCCATCTTGCCGTTTATATCAGACCCCCTCTCTATGAAGTGAATGTTTTCTCTGTCTACCTCCACATTGGAAATCTGTTCATTTTTTCTTTTTTTTTTTTTTTTCAGGCAGCATCCAGAGAGCTCCTCAGACTATCTCTCCCAGATGGCTGAAGATTGCAGCTCTCCAGCTGCTGACATAGAACGGGTCCCTGTTCTTTGTTTCCACCGGTGACAGGCAGAGCGAATTGTGGCTTTTTCAGACGGTGAAATTTGATTGTGCAGATTTACGCACACTCTCTCTCACATACACACACACAAAGCACAAAGCACAAACAATCAGCCATGCAGTCATGAGTATGTCCCTCTATGAAGTACCACTTCCTTGTGAGAGCAGGAGTGCATGTATCCGATTGATCACCTTTTAGTTTTTGTACAGTGGAGCTGCAAGACTGGTATGATTTGTTTATGATGTAGTGCTTACCTTTGTGTGCATGTGTGTGTCCGTGTACTTAAAGTCAGACAGGCAAAGAAATATATATATGATGGATTTTTTCATTCCATGGGCAGCACCGTGGCCCACACACATGCACACACACACACACATACACAAGGTGTCATGAGACTGTCAGCAATGGCTTTGGCTACAGGTCCTACGGGCATGTGGTCCTGCCACCTATAATCTACAATGAGCAGAAATGAGTTTTCCTTTGTAGGTGCAGCCTTTCCTGGACACACACATATACTGTATTTGCTCTTTCTCTGTCTTTCTATTCTTCTTCTGTCTGTCTCTCTCTTTCTCTCTCTTTTACGCAAACACATACCTTATCATATATGCAGCTGGTGTAATAATAAGGCAGAGTGCAGACAGTACTGGAATAACTACTGAGACAGGGTGATATTTCACAACCCCAATAATTGGATACGTCTCTATTCCCTAATTACTAACTTAATCATATACGCTGCAGAGCCATACCATGCAGATAAAACACACTGACTCACACACACACATACACATTCACGCATGCACACACATTAGGTTGTGTTGTGTCCGTCTGTCTCACTTAATCACTGACGGACTCATGTGAAAAGATGCGCAAATACACTTCAACATCCATGCATGTAAGCACTCTTTTTCCTGTCTGTCTCTTCTACAAGCTGATATTTTGTGTGTGGAACTGTGCTCTTGCATGCAGTCGCACTCAGCTGCTGACCATACTTTTACAGTCTTTGGCTGTATATGCAGTATAAAGGGTATGTGTTTTGAGAAGAAACTGCACTACATCAAGCCATAAACCCTTGAGGCACAAGAGGTGTTTGTGTGCATGGAGTGGGGCATTGAAATAAATAGTGTGGAGTGGAAAGAGTTTCTGCCGTATGCATGAGCCTGTTTTAGGACTGATGTCAGCAGACAGAAAAGGACATGACGTGTTACTTTACAGGCCTGTGTGACACTAAGTGTGTTTGTAGTATTCCAGTACTCTATTCTCTAAATAATCAAATTGTTAAAATACTCCCTTTTCCTTGGTTTCTTGTGTGTATAAAAACCAAGGTAGCAGAAAATACAATGTAAGCTTTTTTGTGATACTCTATTGATCCCTGCGGCGAAAATAATCTCTTTGCTTGTGCCTTTCCAGGGAGGTCAGAGAGCAGGGTTAGCTACAGAGGTACACACCAGGTAAAAAAAATGAGCATTATTATCAGTGGTGAACTGCATAAACCTGAGTCAATGGCCTGTTGTAAGGCATACAAGTATTGTAGAAATTGTACTCCAGAGGTGTGGTTAGTGAGGTTAGTGTGTAGTGAGGTGGTGCTCCTTCTGTCACTCATAACCAGTCAAATCACCTGCAATGTATTCTTTCTTATTAAAAGCAATGCACTCAGTGTTCTCGCTCTGAGAAGTTCGTGACAGAGTGAAAAGCCAGGAGAAGAATCCACCATAAAATCCTCTCCAGGAGGAAATTGAACATAATTTTGTGGGAATTAATATATGGCACTTTAAAGTTAAATTAGAGTGCTTTGGTACCATGTTTTTTGCATGAGAGCTGTTGCCCATTTAACAAAAATGTGATGTAAATAAGGTGAAGAGCAAAACAGAACAGGCAACAGAAAAGCTGAGCCCTGTGTCTGTAAAGGTTACAGCTGCAGCAGAAATTACTCTACAATTACCTTTTCTGTCTGTGAGTCATGATACATAATGGCACTTGTGTAAGTGCTGGATGACAGTTTTCACTGCAGTGCCACATGTACACATACATATCTGAATTAACGTTTATTTTCCCCCAATATATGTATCTGAATTAAACTTTCCAACATATCATAGCAGCGACAGAACCTCAGATTTTGGTTGTCAAAGCTTTCAGTTGTAATAAAGTTTAAAGAAATGACTGACAGAATGTTGTTTCATCTTTATGTTGACATAGCAGTAACAGAAAATATTCATTTGTTGTTGTTTTGGGGCGTGGATATCATATGAAAAAAAACAAAATCAGATGCTACTTGTGTCGGAAAACAATGTATAAACGCAATTATACCCCCCAGCATGAGACTGTGATTGTAGGTGCTTAGTTGCTGCAGATGGTAGCAGTCAACATCATCATCATCGTCCATAATCACAGTGAAGACTTTCCTTTGGGGTGTTATTTCTTGAACTGAGCATAGTCTTTATCGTAGTGAGAAAGGGGAGCAATGAAGCTCATTGTCTGCTTGGTTAAATCGTATAATAAGCAATCATTATAAAAATCCGCACAGGCACAATCTCAAATGGATGAAAATTATGTTTTTAAAAATGTTTATTTAACCACAGTATTGTAGTTTCGATTACAAGGATGTTTTTTTCCCTCTTTCAGGGGCACTTTGCTCCATACGCGCCTGGTTAAGTGCCTTGCTCATGGGTCCCTCAGGAGGGTGAGTGCTTTATCAGGATGGGGAGTTAATTCTCAGCCAATGTTGGCTGTTCGATAAACTCATCCCCCAAACCACAATCGGTCTGCAAGCTTTGGATGTCTCCACATGCTGAAGTGCTCGGGGCTTTAATAAGACCTATAGTTTGGAGGATGGGGATTTTTTATTTTTTAGGCTTTTCAGAACCAAAAGAAAATAAAAGTATAAGGAATGGATTACACAGTATCTGTGTCCTCTAACATGAACTGCAAATGCTACCATGGCATACCCAGCTAACTTCTTTTAATTCCTACAGAAGTAGTCTCGCATTATTTCCAAAGACAAGTTGCAAGTCATTAGAATACAACATTATTTAGTGGGTTTACAGGTTATGTCTGCTCTGGGCTTGATTATCCACCCTGTTTAAGCTAAGATGCTACTATTGTATACCAGGGTTTAGGGTAACGTGTGGCTCTGTCCTGCTTTTTATTTGGTCCAGACAAACTTGCGTTGTATAGCATTATATTTGCCCAACTCATTGATTATTCCTCATCTCCAACTAATTTTCTCTTGTAAAAGTGAAGCGCACTATTAGAGAATATGAGCATCGAACCATGAGTCTGACCAATGTCTTGCTTGTCCAAGCATGTCTTTCTATAGGAAGAAACAAAATCAACTGACTGACTAACTGTGACAAGCAGCTTTAGCCTCAGTTTTCGAGATGATGACATTGTTTTAAAAGTTACATCTTAATTTCAGTTTGCCACTGTTTTCGCTGCCAACTGCATATGTGCAGTGACAGAATGGAAAGCTTGACAGGCAACAAGAGTAACTAAGGGGATCAGGGCTAATTAGTTCATCAATTAGTGCACTCACTTTACCACCCTGCTCTTTGTGTGGTATCTGTGACATAGTACAGTATCTTTCTTTATCATCTTGTTTTGTTTTCAGCTGCAGTTTTGCTATTACAGCAATATGCTAAAATCTATTCCCATTTCATTTCTCCTACTCTCTCCGTCTGCACCCGTCACTTGGATTTTTATTGGATATTGAACGTGGCCCAAATTACAGCATGAATAACCAGATAAATTGCAAAAAGTTGTACTGGAAATCAATTAGGCTATTGTAGCATATTAATTGTACCATGATTGGAAAATGTTTGCCATCATATTAGAGCATCATCTGTTTTTCTAAGCAAGAGGAGAGAGACATTTAGAGGGTGGATGTTCCTATAAGAGATAAAGGCAAGGGTTTGGTTCTTGGTTTGGAAAGTGCATAAACAAACCAAGCATGCTTTCCTAAAGTCGCTGTTGTTGAGCAGGAAAGCTTTAATAGAGATGTTCAGTAATGTCTAAACAGTAGAGTCTTTTACTGGCTTAGAGACCCTGGTTCATATCCAGGCAGTCACATATGGCATCAAGCTGTCCCAAGACATCTTGCAATTCAACAAGGGAAGCAATTGGAATAGTTTGGTCACGAAACGCTCATTTTGCCAGTATGAAGGATTGAATTGGCAAAAGTGTGTCTGTGTAACACCAGTTCCAAAAGTCTCCTTCCATGCTGACAGATACATAACAACGTCATCTTTTGTGACAACATCTTTGTTTGGCTTTGCACAACAATGTGGATGTGAAAATGCTTGTTTGTCTTACTTTTTTCTAACACAAATTCCAACAGAATTAGAAGTTGGATTGAAGGTTTAGTGTCTGTTCGGATTACATTTAGTTTTACTATTGGTTTAGCTAGATTGTAGCGTTACTTAAAGCTGAGCAATTCTTCTTTTTCCTCTTCTGAAGCATTCAGAGAAATTCAATAAGAATATTTTGCAGTGATCCGAGTCCTCTTGATTTATCCGACACTATACTTCTACCTTTTGTGTGTGTGTGTGTGTGTATAGACAGGCTTTGTACGTGTGTGTAGCTGTGTGTGTGTGTGTATGTGTGCATCATGTGTTTTGTTCCAACTCCATCTGTCTCCCGTTGAAAAGCAGGTCTTCTGTCAGGTCTTATCAGCTCTCCTCAGACTGCGGACTGTGACTCATTCAGGAGGCCCTCGTCTGACACATCTGAAGCCCATCGATGTGGCTGTGAATGTTAACTTCTGCAGATTCAACTTCTCTCCATCTTCAACTTATTACTGCTGCGGTTGTACTGCTCTGAAAGGACTTTCACCTTTCACAGACCTGTGTGTGCGCAGGAAAAGGCCGACATGCTGAATTCTACTTTTCTGTACTGAACTGACAGAGCAGAATTATAGCTCAGTGTGATCCTTCATAGTTAACAAAATCCCAGTGTGAACATCCAATATGCTGAGTTGACAGAAGGTTGTAGCTCAATGAAGTGTGCACTAGCATTTATGAAAAGGGTGGGGTTAACAGGGAACATTACTCAATAATGCACAAATAGCCAATCTCAGAAACTTAGAAACTGTTTCCAGGCAATCATATAACAATTACTTAAAGATGTATAAAGATGTAATAATAATAACACTATAACCCTCACTCTCCCTCTTTTCCTTTGTTTGTACAATTGTCACTCATGTAATATTTAAGTTTAACTCATTTGATATTTAGGTTTATTTTTGTATTATCTATTCTACATTTAATTTACTTATTATTTTGTTATTTGCTAAAAAGTGATTTCCTGTTTCTGAATCTTCTACTCAGGAATTAAAGCTTGAAGGAATCTTTCACTTAAACAGAAATGATTGAATTGATTTATGCTCTGTATGTATCATATGGACTACTAGGATAAATAGAGTTGTTGCCATATTGCCCAGTCCTGCTTACTTCCCATTTCTTCCCTTTTCCCTTCATCTCTCATTCTGATTTTCTCTTTAACCTTTTCCCTCTTTCCCCTCTCTCCCTTTATCTCTTTCTGGTTGGCGTGGTCCATTGGTATGCAGGGTGATGTTGGCTGTGTTTGCAGGGGAAGGATAAAGCGGTAATCAGTGCCAATGAAGCAGCTCTTGTCCCAAAGCACAAATGTGCCAACATCAGCAACACCACCAGACCATGTGTGTCAGTGTGTGTGTGTGTGCACTTGTGTTTGTGTGAGAGAAACGGCGCAGTATCAGAGAGGTCACACAGAGGTCATTGGTCTTGGACACAAATGTTATATGACTACTGATTTTTCTCTTGTGCACATTGCTGGCTTTGCATTATGATCACAGCTATCAAATCACAGTGGTTGGCTTTGCTATTTTTTTTAGGGTCCCATTTCAGTTTTGATCACACTGAACTGGTTGGAAGGAAGAATTGTTCTGTTCAGAGACATATGTTATACTCCCTAGACTTTAATTTTATACTTGTACAACCTTGAACACACTGGCCCAATTTCATGGACCTGATGCAACTCTTGTGAAATGTATTCTAGGAACCAGATGCATTTGTCATTTTTGTTTGCTTACCACTGGAGAGGTAAAGATTTTAATAAACAGTACAATACAAATAGTTGGATGTGATTCAAAATACAATGGAGCCACATAACAAACCTTAATGACTAGAAATATCACCCCCATCTAAGCAATATCCAAAATGACATAATCTCCTTTTCAGTGACAGAAATCTGGACAGGGAGGGTGAACTCTGAATACTTTGTGTTGAAGTGCCGATGAGCACAGCACCAAACTATCAAATGCCTCAGTGGACCAACTAACTGCTTAGTGGATGACTGAGATTGTAGCTTCCAGCTGGCAGCACCCACACGTCAACGTGTGTAAGCTAACCTCACCCAGATAAATAAAGGTTCAAATAATTAATGCTTGGAGATCAGTGGCCTTAACTGTGATTATCCTCTTCAGCTGTTTTAACCAAAGCACATTCATCATCCTGTTTTTTCAGCACATTAGCACACCTAAACTATACTTTCCCCCCCAATTCCTGTTACTTCTGTCAATAAAGTTGTTTGTTTTAACTGTTGACTGAATATCTGCCTAAGCGTAAAGTATTGACTGAGAGGACCGTTCCAGATGGTGGAAGATAGACACATTCATGGTGTGATGCTCAAATCCAGCCTATTGTTTCTCTAGCTATGTTCATGTTAAACCCTCTTTTCCTCTATTCCTGCCTTGTTAATTGTAGCAGAGGGGGCATCTGAAGATCTTGTGAATCATTTGAAGAGGTCACATTGGAACAAATGAAACATTGAGAATTACTTTTAAAACAAGCTGGTGATGATAGTCGATCATCACAAAAGGAAAATATTTTTGGTCTGGTCGGTGGTTTTATTGTCCTGATGCAATGTGATTCAATTTAATATGAATCACTTTGCTATGGCACCATGAAGAGCAATGCAGAATTACTGGTAATGTTGTTGTAAGTCTAGACTCAAGGTAACGACAAACAAGAATGAGCTAATGTTTGTAATATTACAGAGTGAAACCGGCGTTTTATTTCTGGCCACTTCTAGGCCTTACTGTGTCGACTTAATTTCCCCTCTCAGTGTCTGCTACATTCTCCCAACAATGGTAAAGTCTCACCCACTGATAGTTATATTACAATTGAATGGCAGCAAAAATAAACACAGAATAGGGCCACATTTGTAGCATGACAAGAAAAAAGAACACATTTTTCTATGTAGATTCAACCAATTTCAACAGAATTTCACAGTAGCGTGTAACAGCAGGATCGACTTACTTATTGTGGTTTAGCTGTAACAAACAAGCGCTTTTTGCATCACTCAGATCATTATGTTTCATATGCTCTGAAAAATTATCACCATCGGCTGAATTCCGCAAAAACCTAAATCATAAATTCAAGTGAGTTTTAAAGTGTAAATGGCTCCAGAGGGTCAAAGGTTTGAGTCAGCAAATCTTTCCGAGACTAACAGAGGAATTAGCATTCATGAATTTAAATTACAAATTGGGCTTTTAGTGTCAAAAGATGGATGATACTAGGGACTCTCATTTTGTGATGGCGTGCAGCCAGGATTTTAGTGAAGTGGTGTTTTTACAGGATGCACAAACAAGCTGGGTTCTCACTTCCACACGATGGTTTTATTGACTTGCTCTGAATTTGACAGTTAGGACAGGCACAGTGGGGGGTGTATCAGTTATTATCAGGCACCACAGTCCAATTTTGGTGTCAAGCATTTGTGTACATCCCACCTGCTTAGACCATGCCTGAGGTGCACAGCCCATGGCCAGTGCTTTATAGAATACACCTGTGGTTTATGCTGTTATCATGGATTTATCAAGAAATGTGCACATGCACAGACTCTAATAAAAAAGCCACAGTCTCACTGATATTAGGCAGTTTGATATACAATATATGTTATACTGTACATAAAAATGCTTTTTTAATTTCACTGTATGTAGATGAGTTTGTGAATAATTGACTCCATCCTCAGTGGGCATCAGGAATGGCCTGTGGCTGCTACCATCTATACCACCTGTTCCGTGTTGCTTTTTTTACAATGCCGCAGTTCTCCTTGGACCACCACACCAGGGTAAGCAGAAGTGTTATCTCCTCCTAAGTTCATTAAATTTAAGGCACCGTGTATTTTCTTGTGCCGATTCGGCAGCTCCTGCACAAGGACATCGAATCCCCTTGGGAGAAGCTTTTGTGGCAGCCGTGCTGAAGACTGTTCTCATCAGGAAGTGCAGAGTGCACAGCTTTTGCAGAGAAGTAAAGGCGGTGATGATAAGATTGGTCATGACTGATGCCAGCCGCTACCAAACTTACTGATAACGTGTTTCCCCAAATTTCAACCCCTTACAAGCTGTGCTGCAGTCGTGTGCCTCTGGAATTAAACTACCGAGTGCCACAGTTTGACTCTCTAAAACAGAGTTCTGTTTGTGAACAACTCTGTCTTCTATTAATTGCAACACCTGTATTCAGCTGTTATGTTGAAATGTTACCAGTTTACAACAGCAGAAGTGACCTTGTGGGTCTAGCTTCTAAATGTTTCTATTCACTTTCTTTCAAAGTCCGCCCATGTATTCACATATGTTTTCCTTCCTTCTACTGTGACTGAGTGTGTGTTTCTCTGTGTGTGTAGATTCAGCATGTGACTGCCTGCTGTGTGGCCTGGTCCCTTGTCTGACACGCCAGCCTAATCTGCTATCAAACAGCCTTGCAGACCTTTGGTTCTTACAATGGCTGCCCAACCCTGATTAGTGTGTGTGTGTGTGTGTGTGTGTGTGTGTGTGTGTCTGTGTCTGTGTGTGTGTGTGCGTGGGTGTGTGCGTGCCTGTGTGTGCGTGTGAAAGGAGAAGTGGAAGACAATAAGGCATGATGTAGGGGGTTCAAATCAGGGCCAAGGTAGAACATTCTTGTTATGGATTGCAGGACCAAGAGACTGTACACACACACACACATCCAGTGCACACATGTTCACACCTACACATTCTTGCACACAAAGATACATTACAGGCAGAGCTGTGTTGGAGAATAACTTATATTTCATCGGTAAAGTTGCAATAGTTACAATGCAATCTCTTCCCCAGAGCCCTCTAGTGGCACAGTAATATGTCAGGAGGCACACAGTAATAAAAGCCCTTTTTCACAGTTACGTAGGCAGTAAATTTAGGAGCCAAATTTGTGTTGGCTCATGGTACGTTCAATCTTCATCATGTCTTTCATGCACAGCTGTTCTCCTCGTGTTCATAGATGCAATTTCTTTCATCCGAGCACTGTTTCATTTGGGATTTGCTTTTTCTCTGTTCAGCATGCTCTCAGTACCGAACTGGCAGAGTGAACCTCTAGCAGGGGGATGAGCTACAGCAGAATACAGGTTTATAACCTGGATCCAAGCTACAGAAGGAAATTAAAAGGAACAGAGTGTAGGAAGAGCATTAGTGGATTGGCATTGGCTGCTTCATTCTTGCTTCACCTTCAGTGGCTCATTCATTAACTGTTTGGCTATCAGGTGGCTATGAATGTCCAATCATGTTCATCAGGGGAACAGCACAACCATCAAAAACCCTCCCTATTAAAGTCAGGATAAGGCCCCACACCACCAGAAAGTGTCAAAACGTAGTTCATCTTTTACCCACTCCTGGCATTTTGTTGTCAAGATCTAGCATCACTTCATTCAAGTAGTTAAAGATGATGTCAAGTGCAAGTGGATGGTACAACACAGCTAATAAGATACAATGGCTTCCCCCATTTTGCACTTTTGACCATCTGTTTGCTCAGAGGGCAGCACAGTCAGTTGATATGCTCATGTCAATGCCATTCTCTCCTGCAGCTCCCTCCACCACCTCAACCTTTTTTTTGACTTGTTGACTTCACTAAGATTTATTCTTTAGGTATGCAGTCTTTAAAGGCAATTATTTCTACCTAGGTGCTGCTAAAACTCTCTGAGAGCTCCTGCAAAGAACTGAGCCCATAAAACATTAAGAGGTCAATTTATTGGCCTAAATGTTTCTGTCTAAACTGTGTTTCTTTCCACTATTCCACCAGTCTAATGTTAATAGTAAAGTGATGCCGATGCATTGGAGAGGGAGCTCTTCCTGGGATGCAGAGGCAAGAGCTGCCACTGTTGTCTTGCTTTAGCGTCCTTGGATTGCCATTGAACTCTGTGAGAGACACAAACTCAAAATGCTTCGTTTAGGGCTCTACCTCATGATCCCTCTCACACTCCTTAACCCTCATAACAGCACAAACTCCCATCTTTATGCATAAATAATCACTGCTTCACTCACGGTCACTCCTTAAACACAACAGAAAAATACTGATTGGATTTGAATGGTTTTATTCACGTAGGTGATAATTTCATTCAATAATCTATGTGTTGTTCTGCTGAGGTGATTTTTGTTTTTTGTCAGTTTCCTTTTTTCGTTTCTAACACAAGCCCCAAAATAACAAAATTACTGTAAGGTAAGTAAAAATTTCTTCTGAAGAGGTAGGTGGGGGACAAAATAATTGATTAAAACTAAGAAATGTTGGATCCTGTTCAAAGATTTGAGAGGATGTTCATTTTGTGTTACATAATGGGATACAAGGAGCCACTAATGCAATTAGTGCAGCTGCTCTTTTGTGTTTCACTGTTTCTGCTAATTAGAAAGTCGAAGAATGAACTGGACAGAGAGTCTCCCACTCTGTTCAACCAGACACAAAGAAGACAACTTTTCTTTACATGACATTTTCAAAACCTCAGGAACTGAATAGACCATGTATCAACACATACTATGTGCTTTGTGTAATGCAATACAGATTCCATTCTGTACCTTGTCCACTGAAATCACTTACATTCAAGTACTGCATCGTGCTTAAGTAGGAATTTGACGTGCTTGTAACTCACTTGAGTGTTTCCAATTTGTGCAGCGTAATACTTCTAATCCACTACATTTCAGAAACAAATATTGTACTTCTTACTCCAGAAGATTTATCTGACAGCTTTAGTCACCGCTTACTTTGCAGATGACAATTTCTTATACACATTTTTCTGATAAATTGAATATGAAAAAAAGTGTTTCTTTGAGTTGAGGAGATCCTCTTGCTTCATAGGCTGAATAAACAATTTAAAACCACACTTGGATCAGCTGGAAAATGCATTGTCACAAAGCTGAAAACAGTCATGTTATTAAACATATAACAATGTTATAGAATTTGATGCATGGCTGTAGATTACACTAATACTTTTCTGTGTAATGATATCATAATATATATATGTATATAAAATACAATTAGTGCTATAAGTATACTTTTTGGATAATACATGCAACCTTTGACTTAGGTTATGAATGCAGTGTTTTTAATTGTAGCAGAGTATGCTCAGTGTGGTATTAGTACAAAATGTCAGATAAGCCTGCAAGAGAGGAAGAACGCGATCGTTTCTGAGAGGAAATCCCTTTTCAAGATCACTTCAAAAGAGGGTTGTGAGTATATGAAATGCTAAGCTATTTGAATGCCTTACACAATGTAGGTCTGATAAAATAAAGTAAGGTTGCACATTTTTTTCACGCTTATTTGAAAAATCTAACAACCTTGAATTAAGAGATTATTTTGGCCACTGCTGGTTGCTGCTAGAAATCACTCTGATGAAAACAAAAAGTGAAGATTCAAGAAATAAATCCTAAAGAATTAGCTCAAAGACACGAAAATGAGGAAATCAGCAGAGTTGGCTGAGAACAATCTACTGGTCTGTAACTACAAGCACCAACTTGCAACTTGTCATTGTCGTTTGAGCCAATTTAGTATAAAGATATTGTTTATAAAAGCTTTAACTTTTTTAGAACTATATGGCAGGAGTGCCACATTCACAAAAAAATTGGAAAATTCAATGACCAGACCAGCAGTGAAATCATCTTCCTTTTTAGTGTAAAATGTGAGCTGTACATCCTATAACCTTCAATTTACAACAAGCCTAAAAGGATTCAAAATAACTGGCCCATACTGCGTCCCACAATGAGTGGAGATGGTTGTGAAATGTAGGGCAGCGGACCAACCTTCTCCCAGAGAGCTGGGGGTAAAAATGGCTGCTCAGTCAGTTGGAGGTCAGACTTTGACTGCCTGAATAGATTTTTATTCCAGACACAGGTAGTACAGGAGAGTCCTGCTTCCCACTCTCCCCTGGGCTTCATGCAGCCTGTTGAAATGCCCAAGGCTAAATGCAAACACACGTGAAACACATGCACACGCTCTCGAAAACACACACCAGCAGGGACACATTCACACACGGAACGGCACCGCTCAGAGCCTCCTTTGATTTCCCAAATCGTCCTCTAGTTTAGCATGTATGTGCACATGTGCTTGGGACCATGTGTGATTGCAAAATTTTTGCTCCAGATGAAGTCTTGTGCCATTTCCTCTCCTCCATCTCATGCCCTTGACCACTTTCCGGTTTTGAAAAACAAATGTTTTTCTCTGTCTTGACCTCTCTTCACTTATAACCTTAACCCTCTTTGTTTTTCTCTTTTTATCTCTTCGCATCCCTCCATCCTTTTTACATAATCTACCTCACATCTGTCCTTTCCTTTTCCTTCTCCCTTTCTGTCTTTTGCATGCTTTCGCTCCCCTTACTGACATTTCTAGTCAATAACCTCAGGATATACCATGTGCTTTGAATCTGAAAAAGCCTACAATTTTCTGCATCTTTGAGTGCTTCAGTCTGTCTTTCTTTCTTTCCACCAGCTTCATATGTCCATTTCATACACCCCACCACCACCCCACCACCCTTCCGTACCTCCCACCACTACCAATTTTGCTTTTTCCCATCTTCTGTTTCTGAATATGCTTTTTTTTAAAAATCACTGACAATGTCATGCAGTACCCTTCAATTTTTCTATACTTCTCTTTTTCCTTCATTCCTTCCATCTAACCCCTCCTCCCCTCTCTTCCTCTGACTGTGTAAAGGAGCCTTTGTTAAATGTGTGAAAGGAGGAGAGGGAGAACTTGGCAGAATAAGAATTCAATCAGTGAATGCCACCAAAACATAAGCACAAAAGGTGAATGCTGGTTTAGTTAGACAATAAAGCTGTGAGCATTCTGAAAGACAGCAACATCTTTTAAAAAGTATTTCTATCCTTTGCGCTGATGGTCTTATGGACATTCATTGTGAAGACATTAGCCATCCTGGAACACAAACAGCAGACATTTACAATTACCCTTTTCATGTGAGTTCTGAATTATCCGTCATTATCTGCTCAGCCAAAGGTTAAGCAAATATCTGTGGTAAGATTTGCTGTGGTAAACAAAATATTAACATGCAAGTTATTGTTCTCTTTCCTCATTCACTGCGCCAGCTACAGCTTTTTGTCATAGGCTAGGATGTTTGGTTGCAAATAAAAGAACTGTTTAACGGGGTAATACAAATCCCCCCCAAACAATTTAGGTATTTTGGGCAGTTTCTGCATCTATTAGACAGGAGAGGAAGGAAGAGAGATGGAGAATGGAAAAAAGTACAAAAAAAAAAAAAAAAAGCTGGGATAGAGTTGAATTTGCAATACTGTGATTACATGGTCAGTGTCTTTAAACTCTCTGCCCCCAGGGCATACCAAAATGTTAATTTGGAGGGTTTCTAAACTAAATAAATTCAACTTAAATGAAAATTGTGGACAATGGTAATAATACTCCTGTAGGGCTGGGTGACAGAAAAACAACCACAATTGAAAGGTGAGCAAGAATAAAAGCAGCTTAAGAGCACATTAGCAGTACAACAGATGCATCAGCTTGGCCTGCTTTTGTCTGCTTTCAACATTAAAATTCAAAATAACCAATTACTTGCAATTATAGCTAATATTCTGTTTGAAAGGAACAATTTGACATCATTGTTTATTATCTGTTTATGACTCCGCACATTACTCATTACATTCTGGGGTCTAACCCTTTGACGCCTCCTTGCTAAAAGCTCAGCCAGTGGAGTGATCATCAGCATCATAGGTTTGTGTTAATGTTAAATTATTATACTTCTATCGTCTCAGTGTTGTGTAGGAGTTGTGTTTCTACTTGTCTGGCAACAAAGATTATATCTTTAATGTTTGCTTTGATTGAGCACACCCACATCGACACTGCTGTACCTAGCCACTGCTAGCAGATCCAATTCTACAACATTAAACATGGACACAATTTTCCCCCATTGTTGGTTGTAACTTTTTGCAAAATGATAGTCGGCTACACTTTTGTTTACTTTTGTTGAGTCAAGATGCTGAATCAGGACATTCTCTGACTTGCACTTTTAATTTGTTGCCAGTCAGAATGGACGGATTTTTAACACTGACTCAGTTTACATCTTTTAGGGAGCTTCTTCAGCATTGGAATTACTTTTTTTCTTTTATGTTGTCCAATCCCTGAAATGCTTGACTGAATGGTACGCTGCTCTTGAACAAACACAGTCACGAAGGCCTGCTGAAAAATTCAGACTTGTGTTCTTTTGTCTGTAAGCCCCAATAACACTCAGTCATACTGTGGTCTTAGCCAGTAGGCTCCACTTCACACACCGTCTGTCATGTGCAGTGAAAGCTAGTGATAAATGCTGTGACACCGTTTCCTGTTCACATTCCAGTGTGGCTGGCTTATAGAAATTCTTCATGTAAGTCCAAGATGGATACTTGACAGTGTTTTTCTGCACACACCTCATGAATATGTTTACACGTGAGTGTGTGTATGTGAGGGATTGTATGAGCTTGGCTGCTTCTGCTATGTTTAAAACAGTAGCATGCTTTGTGGCTGTTTGTTCATTTTTTTGCTTTACCTGTGTGAAATTAGTTTGAATTGTTTGAATTTCTCTGCAGGGATGCTTTTGTCTCTCAGTGACTTTCTCTCCCCTTCCCCACACCCTTTCTGTCTTTTTATTGTCCTCCTTCCCCTCTCTTTGAGCTTTCTATTTTCTTCTCTTGTGATTTTTCCCTGCTGTGTAGTGCCCATCACACATTTTGCTGCTGTGCTGTCATTTCAGCCAGTCTGTGGCCTATGCTACTGTATGCATATGCAATTTAATTACTGATGCTCCCCACTGACAGCAAGTTCAGCTCTGTATGGATCTCTGCTTCTTTCTAATATCCCTGGAGATATTGCGTGGCGGTTGTGGTGCAGAATGCTTGAATGTGTGTGTGTGTGTGTGTGTGTTTCTGTGTGCAACAGTAGAGATCTCCAAGCAGATGTCTATTGTCTGCATATTTCTGTGTTTGTATATGCACGGTTTATTGTCAGTGTAATCATGAATTATATACCAGTCAAAATTACATGCTTGTCAGATCCATAGATGGCATGTAAAGATTTTCTTATTCGGTCTATGATCAGACCTCTCTGACAATGTAAACCAAAACTATTATTATAGTCCAGAAAAAAAGAAGGATTTATAACAGGGCTGTTGTAATGGATTCCATTAAATTGTACAAGAGTACCAACAGTGTCTCCACATTAAAGACATTCATTGACTGTGACTCATTTTTAACTTAATTGCTTTCATTTGCCATTTAGAATCTTTTAATGGTGGTCTACCATATGAAATGAGGGAGCATGCATTCAGTTTTTGAGATCATATGTGCTTGGGAATGCACAAGGTTTCTAGATGTTGTGCAGAGGATGACAGAGAGGCATGGAGAGGCTGAAAGTGACACATGAAGAAAATTGCAGTGAGGGACAATTGTAATCTCTCTATACACAGACAGGTTGTCATTTGCCAGATAGCCAAGGCAAGAGGCGAAATTAAACTTGAAAGTTATACTTATTGGCAACGGCACCATTTGCATTTAAATATGTTTGACCTCCCCTGCAGCAAGGCCCTGGTTTCTTCAAATGGGTTGGCAGTAATTACGTCCAATTACAAGTATCTGTTTCGTCTTTACTTTTAATTCTCAGGTCGCCCATGCGTGAGGAATAAGACTCGTTTAAGAGCCTGCCATTTAAAACAGGCAAATTACAGACCACCCTGGTGAACAAATCTTGCATTGCTTTTTTACATAAATACATGCTGGATAACATCAGCAAAAGTATTGCTTTCATGTAGCCAAATCAGCTGCCCCATCGTTTGGAGGAAGACCTTGAGTAGGTGGGTGAGTGTCTTGGGTAGCGGTAATTATACAAGTCATGCTCATATGCCCAGGGTTGAATAATTAAATTCAGATCCATATCCTCTTCTGTATATCTTCTGGTTTCTCATAAGTCAGTATCCAAAACCTCAACTTAATCTTACTTTTTTATTTAAAAAAAAAAAGCAAAAATGCATTTAGTTTTGAGCAAAGAGACACCTTTCTTTAACCACCTGATTCTCATGCAAGATGTATATTCACATATTTCATCAACAAGGATGCTGTTTTTTTCATTCTCTTAAAACATCAGGGTGGGTGTTGCTGTGGATAGTTGGTAAATCTACACAAACTCTGTTTAACCACATCTCAAAACCTCGTGAAGCATTTCAAACACACCCTTAGGTGTTGAGGCATAGGTCAGTTTACTCCTCTGGACTCTTTGCAGTGTAAAACTTTAAAATTACTTGTCTTTTTCTCTATTGGACCATGGCATCTTCATGTGAACACAGTGCAGCCACTGCCACATTGCATACTCAAGCTAGTCGTTGATGAAAACAAATTAACCTTTCCCTGCAGGAGTCACCAAATTACTGAGTGACTGGTGCAGAAGCTGTGGGGCAGACTGAAAGCACAGGTAAGCAGACAGAATGAACATGTAACAGCTTTTGAAATGGACTGCATCTGACAATGATCTATAGAATGAAACAACACGAATGTAAGTAGCTACTAGTCTTGATGTGCAGCTAAAGTGTTCCTGATCAGTGAGACTGAAATATGTCTGTGTTATACTTTCTCTCTAGCTATTGTATGGATGACATTTGAGACATATCTATGATGCCAATACATGAGGACGAGTCCTATCAACTTTGGGGATCGCCTGACTTTTCCTTTAGCGCCACTAATAAGTTAGCATTTGTGGTTTTAATTGAAATATCCCAACAACTACTCAATGGCTTGCCATGAAAATTGGTCCACTCATGTCCTTCTCATGATGAACTGTAATACCTTTGGTATTTGTGGACTTTTTCACATTGTGCCATCCTCTTGTATAAAAATAATCTGCAAACCGCTACTTTGGTTTATGACCAAATCCTTGCAAAACTATGGACAATAACGTCAGGCATACTATCTTCCATGGTGTCGATCCTATTGACACTAGTGTTGATACCCAATGTCAGACTTAATATTGGTTATATGAATATTGTATGTTACATTGTTAATACTCAATGGTAAGTTATGATTCATTCTAATCAGTGAATGTTCAACTTATTTCTGATCAAGTGTTGTTTCATATGGCTGGGATCTGTGACTCCATTTGAGTTGTCAGGTAAGTATTTTATTGTCATCACCCTACCCACATTACGTTACATCACTGCCCCTGTGTCAGTTTGGTTAATTTTGGACCTGAATTAATTCTGTTTTCACATTAGTCACACATCAGCTAATTACAGGCAATTTTGGCTTTGAATTAATGGTGGTTTTCATTGGCCTTGATGCAGCTAATGTCTCAGCTCATTTCATCCTTGCTTTCCAATGCTTTGTTGTCATTACCCCTCCATCAGCTAATGACTCAATCACTTTTGACCATGCATATGCATTAGTTTCCATTCTAACATGTTGACAGTGTCTTCCTTTCTTTTGGAGATGACTATGACTTTAACTGAATGTGCATTTTTCATGTATCACCTTTAAGTTTCCAAATAGTTATTTTTACATCTTGTTTATCTCCTGTTTGCTCATGAATGTTTGCTCTCTGTGCTTTCCACACTACAGACTTGATCTTTTTTTGAACTGCCACCCAGTTTGTTTGGGTTAGAGGGGTTTCAATCAAAACCCAATTATAGTCACATTCACAGGCGCACACGCACACAACAGAATGAAAATCCTCTACCTTATAGTTATTGGATTCTTTGCCCTCAACTGTACAGAGTATCATCAACTGTATAAATATTTTTCATTATATCAAATAATTGACTAGAATCTGTTGAGCTGTCTGTACATCACCCACCACCTGGGGATTGTCATTTAATTTAGTGGCTTTTTCTATGGGCGTTTATGTGCATATATGTGTGTGTGTGTGTTTGTGTGTTTGTGTTTGTGTGCTCACAAACAGAAAAGCAGCCGAGATAGCTGGTCTCCCCATTTCCTCATGTAAATAGAATCTCGGTTTGGGGTTTTCAAGGCTTCCTGAGAGCTCAGGGATCAAGGGCTGATATCCCTCAGCTATAGTGTAAACACCCACAGACGCATGCACACAGATAGACACACACATACACATAAGCACAGGTACCTACTCATAATCAGGGCATTGTAGATCTTTTACCTTGGGGGTTTATGGGCTAAGCTTGTATTTGCATTGAATAGTTGGTCACAAACAGGCCCTCTGTCTCTCACACAAGTGCTCACACACATACAAGACACATCGCCTTTTATAGGGCAATAGATGCTCTAGCTATTAGCAGTAATTATGAGTGAGTGAGCAGAAGGTCCATTCATTTGTTAGTTACACACCATGGAACACAAACAGCAGAGCACAGAGGGAGGGAGAATGAGATGAGAACGAAGAGGCAGCTCTGTTAGGCCGAGTGGCACACAAGCCTCATCGTTTGAGACATTTTTCACAATAGTTGAGGTGCACTTGCATTTGTCCTTCCCCCATCTGACAAAAATGAATGACAATTCAGAAAAGGTCTGGAAGGAAGAGAACTATAATAGGTAGGGATTGTAAGAACATAGCAGAAAGGGTGACAAAGGGAAAAGTGTTTGAAAATGGGCATAAAAATAGCTGTGAATGCTATACAGTAAGTGCTGACATACCAGCAAGGCAGAAAGAAGAACTTTTACGTTTATTTCCACTGTGCGACAGAAGAAAATCCCCTGTGATAAAATATGATAAAAACAGAAACGAGAGATCAATAATCTGCACGTGTGACCCCAGGAGGGGAATGAAAACATCGCCTCTAAAAACAAACAAGACGAGAACGAAATTCAAGATGACAAGTAAAAACAAAACTGTTCTGATCTAATTGACAGCACATAACGACATGGTGGAAAATAACAAGATCCATGAAATGTCCATGTAAATAAACAATAATTAAAGTAGTCACAATGTAGAGAAAAACAGTAAATCTTTAGGGGGGGTTGTATGGCAATGAGTGGCATATAGGCTGTATACATGCAGAAAATAATGGGGTTTTTTTGTTGCTGTATTAAATGTTCTGACAAATTATAAATAGTTGAAATGCACATGAATTACTGTCAAAATATCTTGAAAATATATACTGTACATGTAGATGTAATTTCTATTCAGAATATAATTTAAAATATCAACAAAGACAGCTGAAATTTTGTCATAGCAATTTTCTTTTAGTGTATTATGAAAAAAACATCTAAATTGTGTCTGTTGTATAAATTTGTACGAGAAGAGTCTAAATTCTGCCTTGCAAATGTTTACAGGGTAAAATTTGTGCTTTTCTTCTGAGGCCACGTTGTTTGACGATTGGTTTGACCGGAGATGTGTTTACTTTCAATGATACTAACAAACCTGCTTTACTATTACCTTGAAATTATTGCAGAGGCAATTTTGATTCTGAGGCAGAAGCTTGTGCAGATAGCAACAGCTAGGATAGACATCCTCTGATTGGTCAGTTCCATATGGAAACATCGACCCTCTGTGACAATTTTTTTGTGTTTATATGATATGGTTATCTTTTGTGGCTGACTGGAAACACATCAGTTTCTTTAGATATAGATGCACTTTCCTCCTATCTAAGCTGAAGAGGTACAAATCTCAGAAACTGACTCCATGACTCCATGAAAAACGTTCACAAGTAAGTCAGTTTAGAGCACGTATAAAATAACACAAACGTTGACCAAAGCTCTTCACATAGAAATTTGAAGAACAATACAAAACTGCTAGCTAAAACTAATAACTAACAAAATGGAGTCATTTTATTTCTTTGTTAGTAAGTAAAGGGAGTCTAATACAATTTTTAAAGGATTGGCCTGAAGATGAGATTTCTAAGTGGTGATACATGGGGTTGTATACGAAGCACCCAAAATACTATAGTAAATAACCTCAAGCTAATTCACTTCATACAAATTCTGAGATCAAGAGTAATTTTGTACCATTTTAATGCATGAACAGATCCCTCCACACTCTGCTTCCTCCATACCATAATCCATGCTCAACACCGCCTATCTGCCCTTCTTATCATGTTATTATTTTCTGATCTACAGCATCAGTAAGAGGAGTAAAATCTAATAATCTAATAAATCTAATAATTTATTTATGTTGATTCCATTTAATCGTAAATATACAGCACCCGGCTGTATTGTGTTTTAACAGCTTCACTGGCAGGTTGGTTAACAACAGTTTAGACTGTATTTATGGACAACATTTTCCTTTCTTTGTTTCATGATAAAGTCTGTTTTCAGTAATAAATTATGAACCTGTTGTAGTGCGTTGATACTTTAGTTTTGCATGATTTCATCTACATGAGCAAAGCAAAAATCATTACAAACCATGCACATTTTAACATAACGAAGTGCTGTCAAGTGCTGTTAGATAAGATTCTTATTTCTCCACAGTAAAAGACAACTTGTTTTGAAATCGTCTTTTTGGTGTTTGGTTTTTACAACACGGTGCTGGTGTAGGTAGTTATAAGGAGCGAGTGGGAACGACCTGATCATTAATGAATCGTTACTCAGTAACTCTGAATCGAGGACTATGTTGTAGATAATGATGCGTAACTATGGAGCAGATTGGGGAATAAGTATAAGTATAATTATGTAATGATTACTCCATAAGTATCAGTGAATTGGAATAATGACCACTTTTGTTCCTGATTAACAATAAATCATCCACTGACCGGCACATATACAAGTAATGACTCATTAAGTTCTCGTTAGTTAATCATTAGATACTCTGCAAGTAAAGTGACAAATTGTACTGAGTAGTTACTAAGTAGTCCTTATTTCCCTGTTCTGCTGTTTTCTAGCAACCCATTATTATCTCATATTCACATTTATTCAGGAATTACTCATTAACAAGTTATTAAGGTTGTTCCTCATATTTCTGTGCATCACATTGTAAGTGTTACCATCTTTTTTAATTCAGGCTCAAACATTTGATAATTATAACGATAATGATATTGTGCTTTTCTTGAAACACACTTTACCAAAGGTTAGAAATACTTATTAAAAGCATGACAAGTGGTTTGTCCAAACGTTGCTGCAAAACAATATACAGGCGTTTTAATTATCAGGATTCAAACAAAGAAGAAATGCTGACATACAACAGCTTTAGCTTGATGCTGGGTGCTACACTCACCACTAACTCTACCAGTATGTGCAATATGGAAACACAGAGTGCTACTCTCAGTTACATCACATAGCATTATTCTACAGTGGGACATGACATAGAACCAGATTTGAACATAGCTTATTTTTTTTTTAATCAATTTATGGCTAAGGAGTGTGAGAACAGCGTCTGTTCTTTTTGCCTTTCTGAAGTCTTTCCACAACTTTCTGGAGAAGACTTAACTTGTCTCATTCAAAATGCTTTTTCAAGGCGATTGACTTGACATTAGACCAGAGGTTAGACAGGACACTTGCAAAATGTACAGTTAGAGGGAGGTATGGTGCAGCAAAGTAAAAGCTGGGCAGAAAGGCAGGAGGTAGAGGCACCGACAAGATAAATAATAATAATCAGACTTTATATAACCACATTACTGCTGGCTTTTGCCTCGCTGTCTGTCATTTGAAAAGACACTTTTATTATGACAAAACATTCATTTTTTATAGTGTTTTTTTGATTTAATATTTGTATCACTGTCTCTTTTTTTTTTTATTATGGATGCACTAGAATGCATGTCCTGTAAAGTAATCCAGTCTTCAGTAATTTTCATTCATTCAGAGAATGAGGGCTTCAAAAAGTATTCTTTTTATGCAAGTACATACACACAGACACCAACACTCTCATAAAGCCTTGCACATAAAATGTCTCTTTTATGAATTGCATCTACTCTGTTTGTATTTGATTTCCACTCCCCGGAGAGGCCCATCATAGAGAACAAAACACTGAACAGTACACTGTGTATACTATTAATAAATGGGAAGGCGATGATGCGTGCATTGTAGGTGTCGATAAACAGAGGACAGAAGAAAGGAAAAAAAAAATAGAGTACTGCCTGAGGATGTGTGTACGGTGCTTATATGTGTGCTCATGTATTGCATGCATGTGTGCTTTTGAGCATGCTGATGATGCATATATCAAAACATAGAGCCTGCTGTTCTCTAACCTTCTTGCCATGCATATATTTGTTTACTCTGACTGTTTGATGCAAGGCTTCATGTATTGATTATTGTGGATTACTGTCCTTTTCTCACACACACACACACACACACACTGCTGTAACATATGCATCGTGCAGGTCGAGATGATCACCTATTCACAGGTAGCTCCTCTTTGAACCCGCTCTGGTGAAAGTCCTTCCATGCTGTTTTCTTCACAAACTCAAACGCAGAGGGCCAGAGGGAGAAAGCTAATGGGGGTGGGAGTGGTAGGGGCTGTTGATGCGGGGATGGAGGCTGGTATGAAAGAAGAGATGGTGACGATAATGTGGAGACGTGTGGAGATTGGAAGACAGGGAGAAGAGGGGGGGACAGGAAGACGGAGGGAAGAGGAGCGAGAAAGGGGTTAGAGAGGTGGCTGCTACATCCAGGATGATGAAAATTAAAATGAGGATTAGAAAGACAGGGAGGGCAGAGAGACAGAGAGAGGGGAGGAATGGTGTCACAAGAATGCCCTCACCTTCCCTCTCTTTGTGTCAAGTAATAATTCTTTCTCTCTCTCTCTCTCTCTCCCTCCTTTGCAGAAAACCTGCAGCCTGTTTGCTGGTCATGCCCTCAGCGCCTGATGCTCAACGTACTGAAGCATTACATTAACTGAGGATGGACTCTGTGTGTGTGTGTGTTTGTGTGTGTGCGAGAGCGCTGAGGGGGTTTAAGCCAGACGGGGGATTTCTTCCTTCATGGACACAGATCTGGGAACAGCTTTCCCTTAAACCAAATCCTTATTCAAACCATCCAAGCAGAAACGGAACTACAGACTTACAGTCAGCGTGTACAAGCAGCTTCGCCCGCAGCCTGTGGGAAGCAGTTGGCACACACACACACACCACACACACACACACAGAGTCTAGACACATACACGTGATTATGTTCCCCTTTCTATATCAGCAGGTTCCAACTTTGATGTTATTTTTCTCATGGTTGGTTACGCTGACTGCTCCCTCTACCCGGCAAGTTTCCCTTTTATGGCGTTTTGTGTGCATATATGTGTGTGTGTGTGTGTGTATATCTGGAAGTGGGTGACTGTACGGTATGTCGGTAACATCTCAATGCAGTCACTGTGTGCTCTGTGCATATGGCAAAACAACTTGAGAAAGGCGAGATTAGCATTTTGCCACAGCGATTAGCATTTTCCGCCCACATTAACTAGTTAATGTTGACATTCAGCAAGCAGTGGGTCAGTGTGGACATTCAACAGATGTCTGAATGCACTATAGCACATATGAATGTTTGTGCAGTCAGTCAGACAATGTGCGCACAGACTCCCTCTCTCTCCCTCTCTCTCTCCCTCTCTCTCTCTCTCTCTCTCTCCCTCTCTCTCTCCCTCTCTCTCTCTCTCTCTCTCTCTCTCTCTCTCTCTCATATCTCTCATCTCTTTTATCAGTACACAGTGTGCCCAGAACATCTTTCACTGTCATCATTAATACAGATAACACACTCCTTCATATAATATTTGACTTCAGCACCATTAAGAAGGCTTGTGTGCCGACATGGGGAAATGTGAGGCCTTTTAATTTGCATGTGTGTGTATGTGAGATTTTCATAAAGATGCATATATTCCTGGAGGAAACACGGACTTCATGTAGATGTCAATGCCCTTATCTATGCTCATGCTGATGTCTCAATGTGATTATTATGAGTGCATGGGTGGGTTTATGTGTGTATTTGTGGGGAGCTGGTGTGATATATGAGGGGGCTGACCTTTGGGTGCGCCGATACTAGATGAATAGTTCATTAGGGTGCTGAGGCACTAGCTAACGGTCACATTCTCAAACAGCGGACAGGCGCTCTGAAGAGACCAATTAGGATTGATCATCAGGTCCTATTAGCGTTCTTATACTCCACCGTGGTGCGATTGCTTAATGAGTAGAGTCACAGGAGAGATGAGAGGATAAATGAAAGAGAGATACAGTCTATCAGCTTCCTTTGGGAAGAGTTTTCCCAAAGCTTTCTGTATGATATTTCATTTGGTCGTATAGAGCGTGGTGGATTTCACTAGTGATTCTTTTACCAGAGTCATTTTATTCTTTGTGTGTTGTAGATTATCATTATTAAAAATTTTACAAACCACCATAAATTCCCTTGTTCAGTGTTTCTATGTTCAATATTTCTCAACTTAGAATATCTTCTAGTTAATTTAAGAATATTAAATGTTTATGTTACGGCCTTCAGTTTCAATGTTTTCAACTTAATTTAAGAATGGTCTTTTTTTCTGTTTCAGTTTGGTGATTTGCTCTAAATACTACAATAACCACCAGCCTCAGATGATATTTCCATGTTAATCAATTTGAGCTGGGTAATAGCACTCACGCAACAGGATTTTCAGCTGGTGATTGGTTCTTCTAAGGAGTCATACGTAACCTCTCTCCCTAAGTTTTTATTGTATACAGGCTCTTGTCCAGGGACCTAGAACAACCTCTGAGAGCACTGAGGTCATGTCCTCAGCACCTCTGGTGTGTTTTACAGTTAAAAAACAACAAATAGGTGAATGATCCACCATTTCACCACCAGAATTTCAGTGCAAGCAGTCTTTGAAACATTATTTTACTCTCTGTGATGGTAAACTGTATTAACAGAAAAATATACCAGATTATTTGAATGCATAAAAGAAAGGAAAAATCCCTAAATCTTTTTATGGATTTTAGATTTTCTTTTAGGGTTTTTTTGGGGGTGTGCATCTCAGCATTTCATAAATCCTGCCTTCCTGCCTCTACCATTTGACTTTTAACTAAAGAGCCAGATTTGCAGTTGCTCAGCCTCAGTACTGATGATTCAACCAAGGGAGTTACGTGCTCAGTCAAGCCTTGGAAGTACTTCAGCTGCCAGTCACCTAGCATTGTCTATGCATAAGATAAATTAAACTTGTACTTCCAGATTTCAAAAATAATGTCCTGAAAAGACCAATATGAGTTACTTACAGTGCCATGAAGTAGTGGAATAAGGGGCACAATGAAGAGCCAAACGGAGTAAGTGATTGTCCTTCATCTCTGAATCACAGTCGACCCTATTCTGAAGATATAAAAGAATCCCATCAATGTGTGAAACATTTTACATTTAAATGTAATATTAAATTTCACAAGGCAGTGGTGTTTTTATACTATATTTTAAAACACCAAAGCGTGCCTTGCAGCTATGCTTGGATAATTCAGTTAGCATGCCAATGGCGAGATATACACAAGGAGTAAAAAAAAAGAAATTCCCTTTGAATGAATTTCATGAAAAGAGAGAAGATGGGAAACACTAATGCAGATTTGAGAGGTTTTACATTTTCATACCATCGCAAAATAACAACCAGGGCACCTTCTGGGATTAAATCATCAACAAGTAATCAGTGTGCATGATGATGTGCAGACTCCCAGGTCAAGAACAATGTGTTTTTTTATGAGTGTTAGGCCTGTCTTTATTGCTTGCTCTACCCTTTGGCCCCTCTCAGCTGCTCTGTTTCTCACTCCCTCAGTCTGCTTCCCCCTCCATGCTTCCTCTCCAGTGTTATGGTGACGGATCCGAGTGGCACGGCTTATCACGGCATACCGGAGCTGCTCTTTGGATCGTCAGCCTCTGTGGCGCTAAGACCTCGAGATGAGAGAGGCGGCGGAAAGACTTCTTTTTCTTTTTCCCCCTTTCCAGCACAATAGAAAGCTATTATTCCCTCCTATGCTTTGTTCTTTTGTTTTCCTAATGGTGAGCACTCATGGATCCCACGTCTGCTCTGTTGCCTCTGAGAGGAGGCTCTAACACCTATTGACTCACAAGCCTTTGTGTTTAAGTCTCAAACAACAAGACAGAAAAAATATTCTATTTGCCAGCATTATGATACCCAAATAAGTGTTGTTGTTTTTTTGCATTTGCCAAGATGGCCTCAAACTGTGTCAGCTGCGGGAATCTACTTTCTATTCATAAATTGCATATTTTCAAAGTTAAAAAGTAGCTAAAAAAAAGTGTTGAGCAAGTTGATACCCACACATGCAGAAAATACAATACAAATACAAATGTAAGTCATGTGATTTTTCAAAGCCACGATTTTCCTTTCATTTCAGCTCCTCCCTCATAAATCAATCAATAAATTATGATGTATTAAATAATTGAATATACTCTGTCCGATTTGACTTTCACCTTCTCACTTCTGATTCACAATGGTCAGCCTAAGGATTGTCTATCTCAGGACTATGATCCAATTCAATTCATTGAACTGAGGTAAACTAAAGCTTGTATTTGTCGGTGGAAGTAAATTATTTCTTTCATCTGTTACAGTCCAGAGCATCAGTCAAAGCAAAGTTTAACTCACTTTTGATTGCTATGGAAATGTGAAGGCAATTTGAATCCAGAGCAGATCACAGATATAGATATATGTCTACTTTCTTTCCTGTAATACATGCTTTAAAAGGTTTGCTGTTAAAATTCTGGGAAAATCCACACATTTTCAGCAGCATACTGAAATAAAGGATAGCACTCTTAAAGTTGTAGGCCCATTTAGACAGGTCACAGGTATTACATTTAGCAATAAAGCTAACCCATTATGTGCAGTCACTCTCTACTTGTCAGCCGGGTCACCTGGAGGTTTGCTACTGTTTTCCTTTTTCAAGAAGACAGAGAGAGATAGCCCCCTTACAGTGCAAGAACCCTAATTAATTTTTCATATTAGTTACTTTTTAAATCTAACTCTAGCCAATAGGCCCTGGGCAGTGCTTTGAATGTGCGCACTAATGTTTTTATGCTCTCCCTCACCACTGGCTATGATTTAATAACATCTTCCCCAGCGCTATGTCCAGGGCTTTTCTTTTTTTTTTTTTTTACTAGAGAGCCTTAATTAGCTACAACTTAGAGCCTCCCTTCTCCATCCCTCCAGTCTGTTCTCCCTCCCTCTCTCTCTTTCTTATGGTCAGAAGAACTACAGTGCTATGGCTCTTCTCTTCTCTTCTCTTCTCTTCTCTTCTCTTCTCTTCTCTTCTCTTCTCTTCTCTTGTCTTCTCTTCTCCTGCTGCTGCCAACTTGTTTTTGTCCTCCTCACACCCTCTAGTCACTCACATATATAAGAAATGACATGTCTCTGCCTTGGGGAATTCAAAGTCTGAGCTATATCTGTGTGTCTTTGTTTGTCTGCGACTGTGTTAGCATGTGTGTATGTGTGTATGTGTGCGTGTGTGTGTGCGTGTGTGTGCGTGTGTGTGTGTGTGTGTGTGTGTGCATGGATTGCAATGTGTGACTAATCTGGTATTCATATGTCCTCTCTTTAACCTGTACACGTAGAATACCACAGGGGACAACTAAAAACAGCGGAAAATAACGCACATACACACACACTCAAAATATCTGATGCTTCTTAAACTTGATAAACACTCTGTGAGGAGTTTACGGCCTGTGGACATCAGGAGAAGAGAGAAGTGAGAGAGAGGGAGAGGGAGAGGGCAACAACAAAAATAAACAGACAGACAGGCTGTGAGATAAACAAAACAGGCGTGCAGACAGACAGAAAGAGAAATATTCTCTTCAAGCTTTTGTTCACACAGCAGGATTTGCTGAGACTGCACATTTTTACACTCCTCCAATACAGACATGGCCATATTGAAGTACGAGATTGTATGTGTGTGTGCACGTGTTTGGTTAAGCAGCTGCAGATTAGTCGAGGTGATGGCTTCATATTGTGGTTATAGAAAAAGCAAAGCTGTAAAGCAGTGCAATATCTGAGTTGATATGGAAAACAGGGATGAAAGTGGCTGCATGTGGGTGTGAATGTGTGTGGGAGAGAAAGATGCACAAGTGTGTATTACTGTAGCTTGCCTATACGTATGAGTCATGTGTCACATGCTAAATAACCCTTTATATTCCACTGAAACGCACTTGCAGTAATCAGGGTGACTGTCAGTACAACCAAGGTGCCAAGCCACTTTGCTATGACTTGATTAGAATGATTGTAGGTAATAAATGGACACACACGCACGCGCGCACACACACACATGCACACATGCACACAAACTGATTGCATCTGCTGAAAAACAATCACTCCCTATAGCAAAGCCACTTCTCACTGGTGGAAGAATAGGGGAAAATTACCAGTCAAAGAGGGCGGCCTGCAATCTGGCAGTGCGTGAAAGGCTTTCGGTCAATTTGAAATAATTCTAATTTAGAATGAGTCTTGTGGACACCGTGTATTATCCCACCATGCCATTGTGCCTGGAGAACACTCCACTAATCAGGATTTGAGTAAAGTGTGTGTCTGCCTGTGCAGACCCAGGGAGTAAAGGAGCAGAGTTATTTTAGCCCACACGAATGGCCTCTCAGCCGATAATGCGAACTCCTCGAGGCGTTCTGAATCACAGTCGAGAATGGTGTTCACCAGACTTTGAAGTTGGCGTGAACAGTAAGTTTTACTGAGTAAACCCAGGTAAAGGTAGATACAGATGCTACACCGTTGTCTTGTGAAGGAGGGTTGATAATGAAGGCAGATTATTTACTGCATCAAAGCTGAATTACTATGGGTTTTTATGTCTTAAAGTGGTGACACTGAACTTGAAAGAGCTTTTTTTTTCATTTCTCTTCTGTGTTGCTCAGTGTGTCAGGCTGCAGCCTCTCAATCTCTGCATTCTCCAATTCTCTCTTTGGAGGAACATTGACCTCTCACTGTCTTACATTTGCATGCACAGCATGCATATATACAAAGATAGCGGTAGGACAAATGCTCAGATCCTTTACTTACTCATTTTCATTTCCAGCACTTGCTTACTGACATGATCGTTGATTTGAAGTGCATGACATTTGTGTCCACCTGATGAATTTAAGTCCAATGCCCAATGTTTTAGCTCTGTTTGGTCATTGATCCATTGGTCTCCAAATTATTTGGTGGATTCAGGTGCTAATTTTCGGTAAGATAACATTGTCACATTGTTTTAACATTGTCATTATTTTAAGTGTAAAACAGAGGCGTTTTCGGCAAAATACACGTGTAGTAAAATGGCACCTGTGACAGAGATATGGTTAAATATTCATATGTAAATATTTGGTCTATTTTCTAATTCTTTGAGTGTTTTATGTCATTGTGCCTCAAACAATTATTTAAATGAAACTATCTGATTAGTTTAGAGTGGAAATATCTCTTTGGAAGGAGCTACTTACCCGTCAAAGCTCCAACGAGACAATGCTTTTTGGGAGGACAAGCTACAAATATTTTGATTATGTAAAATCGTAAGGAGTATAAGTATAAAGTAGTGTAAAGTAAATGCAAATAATCAAGAACAAAACTGCGCTTATGTAGAGTACTTGAGTAAATGCACTTTAGCTGCATCACTGCTGTATATGCTCATATGAAGCCCACAGACTCACACACACACAGACAGTCGAGAGTCCCACAGTATCATTATTCAAAGGTTCTGTTTTGGTTCTTATCTCCATCCACAGCAGTGAAATGGCTTTAGAGGAGGTTTTTGTGAGAAAGAAAAAGTGTGGACTTAGTTTGAGGGACCTGTGTCACTGTCAACAGTTTCTCAGGAGAGACAGCAAACACAAAACAGACGGAATCAGCTTATATCAGCCGAAGATTTTACTGAATTGAAATTGAAAAGCGGGAAATGTATTGAAATACATTTAATCCTTTGACTGGTCATCTCTTCCCTGGCTCTCTCATGGGATGGCTGATTCACTTACTTTAGTTCTCGCTATATATCACTCTCTTATTCCTTCAGTGGCCACAGGTGTACCATAACTGTTAACATCTTTTCCTGAAGTCCCATTTCTGTCATTACTGATCTCCAGCTTCCTCCCATTCGAGTCAAATCCCTGAATTCGCTCCATCCCTTGGTCCATCCCCCTCTCCTTGTCTCCGGCCAAAAACAGTTGCAGCTACGGCCATTTTGACCTAGTTCTAGACAATACCCCTTGCAATAGCCCCTCCACCCCCTCTTTTACTTTCTCTCTCACGGACACTGGTCTCTCTTTGCAGATGCAGTGAAGTTGCAAGGAGGAAACACTCATGGGGAAGTCAGTGTTCCCTTGTGTCTGAATGCCTGAGAGGTAACCTATTTAGGAGCAGAGAGAGAAGGAAAGATGGTGGGGTTGAGTACCAATTCTGTTTCGGTTTATTATCGGTCAATTTACCATTTACTCGACCTTATATGTTTGAGACAGCATAGAAAAAGAAAAAAAACATGGATGATGCATGTTCACTTATTTTTTTCTGTCTGCTACAATGCAGGCCCAGAGAGAAGCCAATGTGGATGTTTTCTGATTTATAGCTAAATCAATACCAGTGCATGGATCATATTCAGTGACCCCAAACAGAGAGATGAGAGTGCATTGAAGGAACCTTTCCCCAGCAGTTTTGTCTCACTTTACATCAAATCTACTCTGCACAAGCATTTTTCTTTACAGCAGAAAGTGAGTTTCACTGCCCTGTTATTACTCTTGTAAGATTACTTTAATGCCAAAGGTCGCAGGGTCTTTTATGATATTGCACCTTTGATAGAGAAAATGTCACTGCTTCTGTTACTTCTTGGTTTAAGTAGAATACAATCTGTTCAAGATAGTCTGAAAATATCTACTTCAGCTAGTCAGTTAATCTAGGAAGTACTCATTTCGTTTCATATTTTTTATATGGGAGAAAAAAAAGTTACTTACAATTGAACATGGTGCAAATTAACTTCTTTTAACTTGCTTCCTCACGTGTAATTTTTCATAATGATGCTAGTGAAGTGAATTGCCTTTTCCCTGCCTTG
The DNA here is from genome assembly GCF_042242105.1 of Pempheris klunzingeri. Taxonomy (NCBI): domain Eukaryota; kingdom Metazoa; phylum Chordata; class Actinopteri; order Acropomatiformes; family Pempheridae; genus Pempheris; species Pempheris klunzingeri. The sequence goes on from NC_092029.1 coordinate 9,396,131, forward strand.
TTTTATGATATTTCCTAAAAGTTCAGCAGCTACAGCTGAAGTATGAAGAAATATCTCATTTCAGTGGCAGAGCTCTTCAAGTTTTAGAGAAAAAAAAGAGAAGATTTTAAGGTCGAATATGAGACTTAATGACTTGTAAAGCTGTAACCGTTGCAGTAAAATTGAGTTTTATTGCGCTGTGAAACTAATTCCAGACTGCAGTAGAAAAGATAAGATGCTGGAGTGAATCTCAGGCCAGCAAGAGTCCCTGGGAAGAACTTTATCCCCTGCATCATCTCTGGACACACAGTCTGCATATCTTGTTACTATAATTTTTTTTTCACATACTACCCACAGACAGTCTTTTGCTTGGTCTTCCAGATGGCGCAGTTGGCAGACAACACATGTGACAGCAGAGGCATAGCATTTTCTTTGAAACCTTATCAAAATGCAGCTTTCATCTAAAGTACAGAAAGCCTTTAAGCGTATTTACAGCACAGTGCCATATTGTGAGAGCAACTTTTGTAGGTATTTGAACATTAATGAAGGTCAGAAAGCAACAGCTAAATATGCATTTGTAGTGGATATAATGTGGGTACAGTATGTGTTTATGCAGCCAGTCAGACGGATGTGGTTGGTGTGTGTGTGTGTGTGTGTGCGTGTGATCACATGTCTGCACTGATGACTCTCTGTGGCAGGGAGCAACCACCCCATCCCACAGTATTGATCCAAGCAGCACACACATCTAAAGGAGCTATACAGGACACAGAGGAAGCTAACAAGGAACATGATGGTACATGGTCAACACTAAGAAAGCAAAAGAAGAGAGGACAAAGTCTTTTCTCTCCAGTTCGCACAAGTGTTCTCCGGCTGCACAAAGGATATGTTAGGGACTTTAAGCAGACATGTACTTGAACTCTCTATTGTGGATACTGTTATATTACATTAGTTATAAGAAAATGGTGGAAGATAAAGATGTTTTTTTCTGTGTCTTAATCTTTTTTTCTTTTTTTGTTGAAAATTGATTCACTCAGCAAGGCCCAGGCAAGTCAAGTGTGTTCAGCAAAAGGGGAAATTAATAAGATACAGTAAACATTAAACATTCATTACCTTCAGGGCATCTGCTACATTCCATTATTCATCTAAGAGCATGCTATATGTAAATGAACAAATTCTGCTTGACTGTGACATGAAACAGGAACACTTGTATCCCTCTCTGCCTTGTATATTCCATGCATATTCATAGCTTTAAGCTCTTTTTTCACCACCAAGAGGTACTGGAGAGGGTTTTTTTACTCCTGCATACACACATACGTGTTACTCTCAGTGTGCGTAGTGGTTAAAGACCCTGTATAATGCTGGCTCACATATAAATAGTTGAAATGTGATAAAATATTATATTTGTATAGATATTATTGCATTTTCTTTAACCCGTTGAAGATATACACTGTCGCCCATAAAGTTGGAATAAAACGTTTTTTACCTCTTATCATGAAATGATTGTGACAGTGTGATTTATTCTTGATAAATAAAGTGTATATCTCCTCAACTTTATTTATCAAACTCTTCCAAACATATCACAGTGAAACATAAACCACAATTAACCTTTGCAAACTGTGTATTCAGGCTTTAACAAAATTGGGGGTATTGAACAATTATTCCAACTTTATGGGCAACAGTGTATGTTACTTTAAAGCAACCTCCAGAAATTGAGATAACTAGAAGCTGGCGATTATGAGAGCACCTCAGCCTTCTTTATTATGGCAACGCAAACTATTTGAATTCATCTATTTCCATTCTTATCCTATCTATTATTATAATAATAATCATTTATTTACGTGAATGATGCCCTTTGGCAAACTCGTATCTAATTCTAACATTTTAATACTTGTGTTTAGTTCATCACAAATGCAGAAATGTAGGAGTGCACTCCAGGGTTTGTCAGGTCTCCGTGACATTGCTGCTGGGTGTGGTTAAAGATGCAAAGAAGCCAGCGAAGGTAGTGAGATACTGCTTTTCAGCCTGATATTAATCTTTAAGGTTAGGGAAGTATCACAGTCTTAATACTGAAAAACTCAACACAAAGAAGATGTTTAAATGTTTGATGAAAATCCTGATATTTTCCTTACCATGGCAACCGAAACCCCTACAACACATGGGGCACATAATGCTAACCCCAGTCAGCAGTATAAAAGTACCCAAAATATAACCCAAATAATTAAATTTTTTCAAAAATGTATTTGATAAAGCAAATTAGTCGTGTGAGTTTATAAATGCTTTTTGAAGGAGATGAATTGTCTTTTGGTTTATGCACCCACTGCACCTGTTTGCGTGGCAGCAAGTCAAGTTCACTCATCCATCTAGCACAACTTAGATTAGATGTTTCAGCCCATCCACTGATATATGTTGGATGTTCAATCCCTCCAGTAATACAGGATTGGATGTTTCAATCCCCTTAGCTAGCATGGAGCTGAAGCCATGGCCCTATACCAAAAATACATCCAGCAGCTTGTGACACCAAATGTTACTGCTATCTCCATCCTTGATTCCAGGCAAGCAGTGACCACCATGCAGGATACAGAACTGAACACTTTAGGGGGAAAAAAATGCTGCCCTTCCTTTGGCTATTTATAATGCTCCTTTAATCTAAAGCCCTGTGTCTTTACCAGCTGCAAACGTTCGTCTGCATGTACAGAGACCCACTTAAGTGGCTCATCGCGCACAGTAACATCGGGCACACTTCCCCCGCCATGCACTCTGTCAATGTACCTGGCAGCGCATCCACTCGCACCATTTACATTTCAAAGTCAGACACATTTGCACAAACACACACACACACATACACACACACACACACACAGTTGCCATCTGGTATTTCTGGTTTCTCTCACACCCACCAATTGGTTTCCAGACCGTATGAATAAAGCCTACATGGTGTTTTCAGTGGGATAAGGCTCTAAATGCTCATGTTGATGCATGGTGGAATACAGTGGTAGGAGTGAATGTTTCTGCATGTAGTCCTGTAAATTTAGGCTTTGTTTGTGTGTGTCACAACCCATGGTTACGTGTATGTGTGTGTGTTTAAGCACCTGTTTATACAGTCTGGAGTTTGTATCCCAAGTATCCAGCGGTGCGTGTCACCAGCTCTTTCCTGTGTGTTCTGAATATGCACGTAGGCGTTGTGCAGGCCTGTGTATGCATGTCTATGTGTATGTGTGTGTGTTTGCTGGCTTATGGTGGAAGCTGTGGCATTGAGGAGGCCTTATCTGTCGTGTTCAGAGAGGTAGCTCTCACAGGAGATAGAGCTCTCAGCCGGAAGCATGGGCGCTGCTGAAAAGACTTCTGACACACACCTACAGCTCTGGCTCAGGCAGCAAAAGAATGAACCGAAGGGAGACGTGGTGGAAATATCGAGAAACAAATTTCACAGTCAGAGGTGTGAGGGCGCATGATTGAGGGGTGCTGTGTGTGTGTGTGCAACCTCTGTAATATATGAATCTAATGTAAATCATTTCCAATGCAAATGTGTGTTTGCATTAATGTCTGTTTGCACATGTGGGATCTTGCTTGAATACATATTGTCTAAATTTTATGCATTTCATTTATCTCTGTGCCCTCCAGAGGTGATGTGTGCATAATTTACTCTGCAACATTTGAACTTGTGTGTATATGTGAGGCCATGTGTGTGTTTTGTGTGTATGCACCTCTGGGGTGTCCATAAGGCTGAATGTGAGCCAGGGTTAATGTGCTCACCCCTAGGCAGACAAAGCAGCTCTCACTCCCTGTAAAACTGTCCTTCATGTGGGAGAAGATGAGCCTCATTATATCAGAGTCCCTTGCTAATGACCACTAAACCCTCCCTACTGAGGAAAAAGTGAGAGAGGGAAGAAGTTGGGTTGAGAAAACTGAGCTGTGAAATGTAAAGAAAGATGGATTGAAAGTTAGAGGGAAAGAAGGAGAGAGAGCGTGACTAGAGGCACGCATTAATATTCTAATGTTTGGCTGTTATTGACCTCTCTCCTTGCACTTCTTAGCATCTCAGTTTTCAGTTGCAGCCTCTCACACCTCCCATATCCGTCCCTTCTCCTTCGTTCTGTCATGCAGAGATCAGTGCGAGGGAAACGGACTGTGAATGCATTAGTGTCATCATCATCATCAGGGGACACGCGGCTTCATCTGTCATCATCCTGCGACAGTTAGGGCAATTCTCCACAGGGCGGGCTATTACTCTCTATTACCCACCACACACGCACACATGCACACACACAGGGATGGGTAATGACGGGGTGCATCAGTGGGCGTCCTCGCCCTCCAAAATCTGATACATAATGTTTTTTCATCACTGTCTGGTTAAAAATGTATAAATCAATTTCCCTCCCAAAATACTGCCATCGACCAGAGGCTTTAAAATTTTTTTTTTTTGGCAGACCCTGCCTCCGCTGATCCAGAATGAAATGAAATCGTCTGCTCCCTGCAATACCCGGCCTACATGGTTACTGTTATCAGTCGGTGATGGAAGAATCTACACACACAGACACACAAACGCACACACCCACGCACGCACACACACACACAATGATGAAGATGAGGGAATGATTGGAGAGAAAGAGGCATGGAGCGGGAGATGAGAGCGTGAGGATGGCAGAGTAGAGATTTTTCAGCAACCGGTGTAATCAATATTTCTCTATTCTTCATTCTATTAGAGCAGCTCAGAAACAATTTTCTGTTAGCCCTCATTCAGGCTGGAATAAAATCTTATGTCTCTCTCTTACTCTCTCACTCCGGCTTCATTTTCACTCTCCCACAAAGGTGATGGCTGTGAAACCGTTACCATTAGTTATTGCAATTGTTATTATTACAGTTTGTCTCTGTAAAAGAGCCTCAACAGTGAAACTGGCCTTGGGTGTATATGTGAATTGTAAAGTATACTTGATCTGAATCAAAGCTTTTTAAGGGCAACATCAAGTCTCACATCAATCCAGAGAGTCTAACCTCAAGTCATTTTGGGCAGGTCTCTAGTCCATAAGAGCATATGCCAATTAAGTCTCCAGTTTTGCAAGTCAAATTTCAGGTCCAAGTCAAGTATTTCAGGTCAAGTCTTTAATCTTTATTGTCTAATTTCAAATCCTTTGGGGAAAGTCCAACTTGAGTCGAAAGTCTTTCACCTAAAGTCTCGAGTCATTTAGAAACAAGTTACGCTCAGTCCCAATTCTTTTTGGTCAAGTTTAAGTCGTTGGACCGGGCCGGGCCGAGTTAAGTCTAAAAGTGTCATGTTTTTCAGTTCTAGCCTCAAGCCCACTGGGGCAAGTTCAAGTCAAGTCTTACGTTGAAATTTAGGTCAAATCTTAAGTCCTCCAGGATAAATCCAACTCTCATGTTTAAGGTCAAGTTCAAGTCTCAAGTTCTAGGTCACATCCTGGTCCTTTGAGGCAAGTTAGGGTCAAGTCAAAAGAAACTGTTTGCGAAGAAGTTGTTCAAGTCTCTGAATGCTGACTTTTAAATTGACAACTTCTTGCACTTAGACTTTCCTGTGGAAAAATGTTTTTATATCTCTGAACCAAACTGGACAGTTACATACACACATGCACACATGCACACATGCACACATACAAAGGATGGATTTTAACAGGCCAAAACATAAGAGTTGAATGACTTCAAATCAAGTCATTAGGAAGTCAGAACTCAAATTAAAGTCAAGACTCGCGACAGCATTTGTTTGATTTAAGTCAGACTGATGTCTCAAGTCTGCAGCTCTACTCTGCATTTACCCTCCGTTAAGATTATGTCTTACGCCTAAAAAACAGAGAGGCCCTGTAAGGTGCTGACATCCAAATACACAGACCCACATGAACATTTTAGATAATCTGTGAATTTAATCCAGTTTCACATTTTTGTCAGGTTGCCAATCATCAACAAGCTGTAAAGAATAAGAATCTTTAAACAAACCATGCATGACAAGTGACTGATAGCACCGCAGCTGAGGCTGCTGCATCCTACATGTACCAGATGCTCCCATGTGTACGGCTGACTTGCAGCTGATTTATCTTATATCAGTTGTCATGGCCCTGAGGAGGCCAACCTTCTCTGCCAGCCGTGACACTCAAATATCACAATAACTCAAACAGTCCGAGGGGAAGATTACATGGTGCATCATGCCATGACAGCAAAAGACTCTGAAAGGCAGCACTTGTTAGCGGTAGGCACAGCAGGCTCTCCACTATATAAGCTCTATATTTTCAGAGGTTCAACTGAATCTCTTACTTAGGGACTTAAAGTAGCTGCTGAGTTCAAGGGCACTTGGCAAATGTTTTCTTTTCTGTAGGGGGGTCTCTTAAACAACCACTTCACTCTGTCCATCTCCTGTCCAGTTAGAAGCACTCTTAAACTAGTTCAGGTGACTCCAGCAAGATACAGAGGTTTAAAGATAGACAATAGCCATGCTAGCTGTATTTTTGGGATGACAATGTTGATCTATCAGTCAGTTGGTTGGTCCATCCCTTTGGACAGACTGAAAAATTTTAACGATTACATAGATAGCCATGAAACTAGTGATTTTGGTGATGCCCAGACTGTTCATCTGGTGTAACCAGCAGGTTACATTTTCACTTTTCTATCTATCAGACCGATTGGCCCAGAATATGATACAGACATTCATGTCCCCCTCAGGATAATTTGTAATGACTTCCATCATTAGGTGAGAATTTCTCAATGTGTCCAATATTTTGGCTTAATTAAATACTTGCAAAACTAAAGGTATTTCCATTGGCCTTACCTATACTCTGTGTTCAGTGCTAATTAGCAAATATAAGCATGCTAAACAGAGATTTTGATCATGATAGATATAAGATCTACTTATCATCAGCATCACAGACTGTATACAGAAGTGGATGAACCTTCGGGTCTGAGAGGTGAAGCCAATTCAGAAGTGCCTTAAACCAACATTATTTCTCAGAGGGTGACTCCACTGGCTCCTAAATGAAGTTGAATTACTATTAGAAAATGACTCCATGTGTCATTGATTTATTACCTTTGTAAACATTTTCCTGATGGGTTTATGGTGTCAGTTGCTAGCTTCAACAATTCAAATTATAGTCCCATTTACAGCAGACGATAAAGCTGTGTTGCTTCGGGGTGGGACCACCTCTTGAATAACCAGTCTGGCTCCAAAAAAACAAGATGGCAACGACCATGAAACCAAGATGGTGATGCCTGAAAAGCGAAACTCAATGCTTCAAAATGGCAGTCCATAAACCGATGGGTGACATCATGGTGGCTACGTCCACTTCTTATATACAGTCTACGATTAGCATGTTAGCATGCTAATGTTAGCATTTAGCTCAAAGCACTATGTACATCCTCACAGAGCAACTAGCATGGCTGTAGACTCTTAGTCTACTTAGTTGTAGACTCTTCCACTTGAATTTTGATGTAACTGCACACAAGATTTCAGCGAAATTCAATATACACAGAGGGGAAAAAACAATAATTTAAAAATTATTCAAACCTGAAAATTAAGTAAGTTAGTACTCTGATAAACCTTTTTAAAACTTTTAAAAAGATAACCTCAAGCGATCTCAACTTTAAATATGTATAAGCATCGTTGCATAATATTACCACTTTAAAGTCAGTCATAAGAAAACTCAAAGTGTAGTGAAATGACAAGCATCAACTCAGTGAAAATTATCCACTTGTTTCAGAAGTGTAATTTAAGGACCACAAAGAAGTTAAAATATTGTGTTAAACTGGGTATTTTTGCACTGCACACAAACACAAACCACTTGCACTCATATCTCAAGCGGCTCATTCAAGGGCACGTCAGTTCTTGACTCAAAAAAGCACAGCAATTTTCTGTAACGATTACCCAAAGCCAATCACACAGGCGCTGATTAGCACTTGAACACCAGCTTTGGTTGGTCGCGCTCATTTCCAGGAATGAGGAGGCCATCACTGGGAAGATAGCACAAAAAACACACACGCACGCCCACTGCAATAACACACAATACACGACAGATAACGATCATGTCGAGTCATAAAAAATTGAATGAAAAGCCACAGAGAGTTCAGAGGAGCGCAATTTTACCATGAACTTTCTGTGACACTGAGAGGCATCTGTCACGCTGATTGGGGGTGTCAGAAGTTTAGTGAGAGCAACAATGCAGCACACAGCTATTGGATGCCATTTGTGTATAAGAGAAGGACAAGAAGGGCAAAGAAAAAGGGACAAAACAGAAGATCAATTACTCATTAGAAACCATATCTTTCCTTGTTATTTGTGTGCCATTAAGCGAATGTTTATTTTCGAGCCAATGAAGCTGACTGAATTGATCTGCTTAGAGAGGGTAGAGGGCTAAAGATAGAGAGAGCGTGAAAGAGAAAGTAGAAGTGTGCGTGTGTGTTAAAAAGAGATGAATAAAGAGAAAGTCAGTATGTATGAGGTGTGTGTGTGTGTGTGTGTGTGTGAGAGAGACACAGAGAATGTGAGTAACAGGGCTTTTGCACAGCGGATTTGAACAGAATTGATCTGTTGACCTGATGATCACTTTGATTTAGTGTCACTCTATTTCATGATTTAATTAGGAGCTTTGAAGTGGTAGCGCGTGTCGTTGCAGACCAGGGTAACCCTCTACTTTAGATTCCTCCTTCTTTTGCAAAGCAGTCAGCTGTCCCAACCAATCTCTTCTCAGTTTAGTTCAACAGCCCTATTCAAAACAACCAACATTAAATATGTGAAGCGCATCCAGGGCAACGAGTATTTCTGTGTCAGATGCTTGGCAGATTGGCTCTTTTGATCTTACGAAACGCAAGCAAATCTGGAAGTGGTATACTTTTGTCAGAAACAGTTTTTCAGAAGATGTGTTTTGGAACTTTGCAGAACTTTTACTGGTTTCACTTTTCTTCTATTCACTCTCTTCATTTTCCCCAGAAGGGAAAGTCTCAGTGTACTCAGAGTAAAAGTATGGTGCCTTTTAACAACCTCCATCATTTAAAAGGGCTATTTCTGAATTTGTTATTGTCACTCAAATGTCTTAATCCTCTGCTGATGCAATGACCTGTGGAGGAAATCTGGTGGTTCTGGGACTCAGAAGTGGATGGACAGATGGATGGATGTGCACAAGGATGCGTGAAAGAAGGTGCCCTGAAAATTGGATTTCTCTCGCCTCTGCCTCTTAGACGAGGAAAGCTAAAAACAATAGGAAAATTGAGGGGAGTCTGAGAATGGAGAGGGAAAGGCAATGGAGGGTTACAGCCAGGGGCCCTGTCAGAGAAAGCGGTGAGTCGTGGAGTGGCTCTTTTTCTCCTGCCCAAATTCTACACCCCATTACCCCCTCCCCCCCTAGCTACACCTTCACCACAAAGGTGGAGAGGTGGCTTTGGGTGGATGAGGCAGAGGAGAGTGACACAAATGCATACACACACACCTAAACACACCTTTCTCTCGAGACAAGCTGTAACTGCAAGGCTGAGGCGTTGCGATGAGGTCCCGGTCCGCCAGATGTGGGACGCAGACGGAGCTACTCAAGTGAGCCAGAGAGGGAAAGAGGTATGGAGGGAGGAGAATGAGGGAAGGATTGGAGTGGGATACACAACTCATGATAAACACATCCATCCTCATTATTGTAATAACCCTCCTGCCACGCACCAGTGCAGCATCTCTCTTTTTCCATCTCTACCTCTCACCATTGGTCGTTCCCTCTGCTTCACACACACACACACACACGCATATTACAGGCAACACATTTCCAATAGATGTATCAATGCACAAAAAATACGGAATTCCAGTTTTATGCACAGCCCCACCTATCTAATCTCAGAACTGCAGAACAAAATCACTTTTCGGTGCAATATTGTCACTCAGGAGAGGTTCCACACCAATACTTCTGTTAGATTAGGGATGAATGTTTCCTGTGGCTTCTGCATTGTAAGCTCATCACCCATTCCCGCTCTGTCCATGGTCCATGAAAAAAGCTGAGGGAAGCACTGGTAGGATTAAGGCACTAAAACACACACACACACACACACACAGATATACAACTTCCTGTAAATTCACCATCCACCCTGCTCCTCTCACAGGGTGATTTAGGAGGTGTGCTGTAGTTAACCCCAAAACCTCTCATAGTGTAGAGCAGCATACTCAAAGGTTCAATATGGACTTCAGGTTACATGTAAAGTCAAACATTAACTTTTCACTAAGAAATCAACAAATATATCCACGGTGTGTGTTTGTTTCTACAGTGATAGCTGCACAGGGGCGTACATTCTTCATTCCAACTGCTGATGAACTGATGAAACTACTACAGAACACAATGAAAAACTAATAATTTATGGTACAATATAAATACAATATAAATTTAAAGAGACAGATCGCTTGACTTGCTAATGGCTCATAGCTTCTCTAACACAAGGTGGGCTTTGTTGGAAAAGACAAAGCCCACCTCTGGAGAGCATGCCATACTGAAAATAGCGTCTCCTAGCAACACTGGTTTTTACTGTAAATATTAGACAACAAATTTGATCATGTTTTTCTTTGAGTGAGTTGCTTTTTACACAAGCGACTGTCAGTTTGTACAAAGACACGTCCTGATTTCAGTCTCAGTAACACTTGGAGACACATTGTTGCATTGTGCAGTTACATTGTATATCTTACAATGCTGCTATCTGAGAAAGAAAATGTCTCCAAAAGAAAATACTTGATAAATTCTGCATCTTTGTTTCATTCTCTTTGAAGCTCTGCTCTCTCTGACTGTTTTGGCTCTGCCTCTGTAGGTGCATCAGAGACTGAGTGAGAGAGTTAAGGAGGGGGGGAATAATCAATTTCTCCTCAGAGCACATCTCCATCATCGTTTTATTAATAACTAGATTGATATTAGTGTGTAGGGCCCTCAGGGAAGACCTAGCCTATCGACCCCAGCAACTGACAGAGCGAGAAGAACAAAGATGGAGGTGAGCACGAGGAAAGTATAGGTGGAAAGCAAGACAGAAATGAGGCAAAGGTATGGGAAATGAAGTGAACAAGTACATGCTCAGAAAGTGCATCATGTTAATAAAACTACAAGCCATTTTGATGGCTTGGCCAAATGAAACCAGACACTACGAACGCACTGAGTACAGGAGAGAAGAGAGGAAGTAAAGAGTAAGTAAATAACATGGGTCCGAAGTGTGAAGGTAAATGTGCTGTGCAACACAAGAGCTTGTTGACTTGATGTGAGAACTTGCAGAACAAAAATCTGAACTCATATTGTTGTATAAAATATTCACACACATGAGCTGAATTTGACTTCACAGAAAAACAAAACAAAATGCATGGCAGCTTGTAGAAAAACGTGAACTTGTATGTCAAAATATTCACATACAAAGTTTTGAATGTTGTGAATACAGTGAAAATGTGTAAACCAACATTTCTTTTTTTAAAACAAGACGATACTCTCATTAACTATTCGATTTTTTATAATTTAATGACTATTTGAATATTTGAAAGTCATGGCTTGTCCCTACTTCTTTCAATAAATGCAGAAACTTGCAGTTGTAGCTGTGGCAGTGAGAGAGCAGAGTGGGGCCAGATGAACGAGAATGGTGGTTTATCAGCATTTCTTTGCGTGGTGTGAGAAAAACAATGATAGGCAAGAAAATAAGTGAACAAAGTTTTGGGCAGCATGTGACTGAAAGAAGGCCAGAAAGTGCAGAAGCAGCAGCACTCCTGGTGCAGCAGTCGAGAGTGTTGGTGATCTCTCTGTTGGGGGTAACTGTCAGTCTGAAAGCCGGTATAGATCCAATCTAACCCCACTCCGTCTGGCAGCTTTAGTAATTGTTCATATACAACAGGCGCTGCCCGGCTAGAACAAGGTGTGTATGTGTGTGCTGCCGGTCGGGGCCTTTAGATGTTTGTGCAGAGCACATGGAGGGCCAGCGGGGGCTGGCTGCCCTCTGGCTTCAACTGGTGCCAGGTGTTAGAAATCACCTGCTGCTTTGTGCACAGGTTTCAAGAAAATGCTGACACACAGATACACACACACTCACAAACTCACACAAGGCTCAGATGTACACATGCCAACAGACGTTTGCCAAAGAGAAGACGGTATTTTCTGGATAGTAATATTTGTTTTTATAATGCATCAGGGACATCCTCCGATAGAGTTTCTCTTCATTCATTTATTTTCACTTCTGCTTTGTGAATGATATAGATTTATTAAGAATAACCATAAAAGGAAAAAAATCAATATGGCATACTGCAAAAATGCTTCCTTAGAGTCACATTTCTCGAAGGCTTTGCATGCTCAGACTGTCTGTTTATCTGTTGGAGCTAATGTACTGGAAAGAAAAAGAATATACACGCATTCAACATCAGTTCGCAGGAGTGGAGAAAGTGTCTTTAAATACCATAACTGCTGAACTCATTTACAGTTTCTGGATATTCAAAAGTTGTTAGAAAGTTATATTAAATTATTACACAGCTTTGTTGAATATTTAATTTTGATTGGTCAATTACGGTATGCTATGGTCTGTTATTTCTGTATCAGACTGTTGTTATGTATAACAGACTGTTGCTGTGGGCACAGTTCTAATAGTGGACGCACTAAAATCATTTTTAAATCAATAAAATCATTTCTGATTCAAAAGTTTTGTGAAATTATTGATTTCTTTAGTATTTTGACGTGTAATAGGCGGGATAATGTACAACGAGAAGCAGTCATTATTGCTAAACAATCCCCTTTAGGATGATTAAAGACGCAAAGCATCAGGGTCCTGCATCACCCAGTCAGGATCACCAGCTCGTTGTACATTATCCCTCACTTGACCGGAGCATTCTCAAACATTCTTTAAAGTACGAGGGTAAAGGGTCAAAATGCAACTTTCAATTCCTTAATGATACTTTCTACAGGCTGACGACAAAAACTAACTCTTCTGTTGTTATAAAGTATATGAAGTTCCTTATAAAAAGGTTTCTCACGCAAGCTCATTGCTTTTAAGGTACTGTATTGTAGCATTCTACTTGGATCATTTAACATTCATTTAGGCAAGGAAGGTAAGTGACTACCTCAGAGCAACAAAGCAGGGGCTGGTAAAGCCCTTAAAAATATGCACAGAAATGCGGTACAGTAGGAAAGAGAGTTTACTGCAAGACTGGATGGTAGAAGGGCTGCAAGGAAGAATCTGTTTATTCCAAAATCCTGGAATAGAAAAGGATGTATTTTCATCGGTTTAATCTAGTTATTATTCTGTAATAAAATGACCTACATATAAGAAATTCACAAAAAACACAAACAAACAAACAAAAACACGCAAATTCAATCCAAAATGAAACATAGACACGCAAAAACACATCAAATAATAATAATAATGCAAGACAGCACATAAAATAAAGTGTTATACTTTAAATTACTTATTCCTTTCCAAACTAAACTCTCCTGATGTCTGGAAGTTTTGGCTCACCTTTGAATGTATAAGGGAATATTTTTGGTGTAGTACTGCAGAGGTTGTCAAAAGCAATATCATGTATTAAATGACACAAAACACAAAGATATCAGGTTATTCTTGTTGCTTTGAGTACACTTGTATAATTCAGTTTCCAAATTCAGTCAGCTCAGCAGGAGAAAAGTGTTTTTGGACCTTGCTAATGCATTCAGTGTGATTCCAAATAACATTTTGCGAAAGGCATTTCAAGTTCCAAACATCATTAAAAAATGTGGTCAGAGGATGTGTTTAGCATAATCTGATGTGCTTCAGTACAACAGAGTGTAGTTGGCATCATAGTAGGGAGTGTAATATCCTCTCATGCTTTCTCTGTGGTACTAGAAGTTAACATTGGGGCCATCAAACTGATTTGATGATAGTGTAGGTAGAGGAAGCTGGGCATCGCATGTGGACAATATGACCACTGTTGTTTCTTGTATCCAGAGCTTACTGAGGAACTGTAATGGTTTTATGACCTTGTTTGAGTACAATGAATGTCACACTGAGTAAATACAAGAGTTTCTCAGGGGGAAAAATGGCAAAGAACATTTTTCCAAAGATGAGAAAACAAATCCTGCAATATCATGATAACATAATAAAAAAAAAAAAAAGAAGCTTAGGAAGGTGGTACAGTATCTTGCACCTTTTGAAATACAAGCTGACACAATCTTAAGACTCATCGAAGTGTGGAGGGAAAACTTGTTTGCACAATCATACTCAGGGATATTGTAGGACAGATGCAATAGAGAATGGGGAGGCTTAGGGCTGTGTATACAGGAAGCCTGATGGAGTCCGAAAAAAATCTGTTGAGGATAAGAAAGACGGTGAGTGATACAGATTAGCAGGTAGAGAAACAGCAGGATGTGCTGAGCTTCTCTCTCAGGGAAAGAAGGGTCAGAACGTGGTCTGAGAAAGTGTGTAAAAGTTATGGTGTGGTATGTAGTGAAACCAAATCATATTAATTATGCCTGCAGTGTGTGGAGTGCTATGATATCTCTTGTACACTGACAGTGAGAGGATGGGTTTGTGATGTCTGGGGAGCAGGGCTTAGAGATTCAGTACTGAAGGCACATGCACAGCTGCAGCAGCCATATAGCTACATTTCCTATCTCAGTAAAACTGCAATGACTTTGTATTTAAAAATATTAAACCAATCCCGAAATGTACATCGCAATAAACTGAAAAACAAAAGATAAGACAGTGGTTTGAATTCAGTAAAACTGCACATGGCAAGGCTAGAGAACAACTGCTGATGCCTTGTTACAAAAACTTGTGAGTGCAATGGTGCCGTCAGTTGAGATGTGTTCCGCCTCTGGTGTTTTTCCAGATGGGGGAAACAACATAAAGCCTTGCAGCGACACTATTCACCAGCCAATGCGCTCAAAATAAGTATTTGCCATTTTTGAGGTGTGTAAAAAGTATCCTCAACTAAACAAGGATTTTCACCAGTTGTGAATTTAAGTGGCGTCTACAGTACAGTAAATTCATTTCAGTTTCTTCTCTGTGATTTGCATGTAACTGAGACATGTAAGGTCAGTATTATGCTGCTGTTAATATTAACACAGGCAAGAAACGTGATGCTGTTTTGACAAAAGCATCAAGAGTATTTTAACAGTATAGTAGGAGCATTTTGAGGCTGCGCATTAAAGGGCAGAGGGCAGACAGAGACAGATTTTGGGAAAAAGCTGATAATCCTGCAGGAAATAGTGAGCAGCACCTTAAAGCCAGCCTTGTTATTGTTGTGGTCAAAAGTGCAGCAGACCGTATATATATTCGGAGGCTCATGGTGCCTTGAAAGGACACAGTAGACAAGCTACATAAAAGGAAATTCTCAGCAATACTGAGTCTGCAGTAAAACTGGAGCAGCAGGGTCTGAAAGGTACTGTGTTGTGTGGTGAGATGGAATTGTTGCAAAGTCATCTGCACCAGCAAATACAGCAGTGACAGGAGCTAATGAGATGCCTGTGAAAAAACTGACTGGAGCAAAAAGACTTAGTGTCTTTGTGTACAGGTAGGTTATCTACCTGGAGTGTAAGGTACTTAGACTTTGTCTGAAGGGTGCTGCAGCAGTGGACTTGTAATGATACCACCTCCCACAATGTAACCTACACATAAGAAAACAGCAAAAATTAATTCAAAACCATAACAATGCTTTCCTGTTGATCACAAGGGTTCACTGAGTAGTTTGACGAACATGAAAATCAACTGAATCATATATTTTGGCTTTCCTGGTCATCGGGTCCAAACACACCCGAATACGTATGGGATATTTTGGAGCAATGAGTTAGAGACTCCAAGAACACAGAGACAGCGCTCTCTACCGCCATAATCAAACCACCTCCATAGCGTTTGCAAGAATGTTGTCCATCCATCCAGTGGAGTTCAGTGGCTTTGATAATCTATGGTGTCAAAGCTGTTCTGGGGGCTAATGATGGAACAAATTTTTCCTTTAATTCATCACCCATCTGTAAATTACTGACATCTGACAACTCTTGGCTACCATTTGTACTTGCTGATAGAATTTGTTTTTTAAACTGCTGAGTGGGCTTTTTCAATCAGCAGGGTCAGCCATCCAATTAGCCTGTTGTCGAGACCAGTGGCGACTTCAGAAATTATTGAGTTTTGTGTGAACAAGCCTTAAGTCAAAGTGCATGGCGGTGAATGTGATAACTGCTGTTTCAGGGATGCATCGACGAATTAACTGAGCCTGCAGTTGGTGTCACGGTCATATCTCAATGAAATATTGGTGAGGGAATGTGCCAACTTGATAAAACCATTGATAAATGCACATTTCCAGCCAACATTTTTAGATTAGGCGGTAAGTGAATGGTGCTGCTCGCCACATGGTCATGTAGATCTGTATCAAAATAGCCTGACATCTCCCACCATAACCATATTATCCAGGATAGTACATCATCCTGAAATGGGTCTGTGTAGTTGCTTTGTGTAATATGGTGCAAGAAATTGTTATGTGATATTTCAATAAAATAGATACCATAAAACAAATTGTAAAAATGAAAAAAGAAAGCTATTGCGGGAATAAAATTAAAGATTTCTGTCTTGTTGTTGCTCTCCTTCTTTTCCTTTGTGCTCTGTGTATCATTCCCAGTCAGTGCATACATCATCCATGGTATGTATCCATGACATTAAACATACATGTACATGCATATCAGAGTCCCCTGCAACATGAGAGATTGCGGCAGCATGGCCATGGTAGGCTTGTGTTTCATGTCGGTGACTGAATTCCAAAAGAAACAGATGTGGCCAGCTTCCCTGCTCACACTGCAGAACAGATAGCGCGAATCATTAAAGTAATAAACAACATGTCAAACGTATGTCTCCACTCAGGATCACTGTTGCTGTGCTATGCTGGACGTGTTCTCACTGAAGCCCATTACATCCACAAAGACATGTATTACTTAGGTTGTAGGGACACATTATTCATGTGCACATGATAGCTGTACACAAGTGTGAAAATTGGATTCACGTTAAATGGAACATGAAAAAGAGGCAATGGGGAGAAATGGCACAAGACCAAACACCAATATTGGATACATATCATTGACTGACACATGCTATGTTGCATCATAGAAACACAAGAGGCAGAGACACCCCCTTTACACATAGCTAGAGTACACTTTCTACACTGTCTGGCCTGTATAATAGGCTTTTGTTGGCATTAAAGAAGCAGAAAAAGGAGGCCCAAGGATGAGACAGCAGGTATACCTGAGGGACACAATAAAAGTCAACCAGAATTTACCAGTCACAGTTATAAGCATTCATTTCCTTTGATTTAACATGGCAGATGCACCAAAAAAGGGGGAGGATCATTTGTAAGAAATACAGCTCTCTGTATGAAACATTTTCCAGCACTTTTTTATGATGTATGTCTATGAATAATACATTACAACTATTACAACTTTCCTCTTAAGGCTGGTTCACCTACTCTGATGCATCAGACAGATTCGTTACGTGACCTGAAGCCGGCAGAGCAGCAGCTACATACTCGATTCTGCAACTGTGTATGACACTTTATTAAAGCTTCAACGTCAGTCACATTTTGAAGTATATTGTGCATCCAAGCAGGTGGATTTGCAATGTGATTTGTGATACATGTTTCACTACAGTGCGTGATTAAAGCTATTCTCTCAAAAGCCTTAGGGGAGCTTTTAAGCTGCTGTAATCAATATTTCTATATTAACAATACATCAAATAACAGGGAAGGTGTCACTCATAGTGAAAAACCCACAGATAATTATCACCCAACTCTGCAGTATCCCTCAGCTTTGTAGCGTCAGTGGCTTTGAAGCTTTGTAGTGTCTTTGTTTTGGTTTTACAACCAGCGCTAATGAAAGAGTCACATCTTCCATTAGCGTTATTGCAGTGCCATGGCACTTATAGCCACTTATTCCGACAGCCCATTATTCAGAAACCCCAATAATCCAAAAAGTGTCCTATTACCTGCCCAAGTCCAAGTATGAGCTGGGGTGTGCAGTCCACACTGTGGACCCACAACCACAGCGGGCACTGGGACACCCCATAAGTGGTGGACTCAGCCTAGGGTTTGAGAAATATCATGCTTACCGGACGCCTGTCGCCCAAGTGGTCGGCCAGATAGGAACGCAGGAGAAAGGTCTAATGGGTTATTTTTCAAACTATATCAGAATAATGTGCTGTTGGAACAATGGGCAGTCCCAGTTGTTTCAGCGAGAGGAAAAAATCCTCTGAGCAACCCACTGTACGCTACCTGCTTAGCAAATGGCAGACCAGATAAGGAGTTGAGTGAGACCAGAAGCTGAATGCAAAGTATATATTGGGGTTGCAAACACGACTCCGACTGAATGGTAATGTTGCTCTGTGTCTGCTGGATGTGTAAGTGAGCAACTATTTGCTACCAAGTTAGTAGCAAATAGTTTTGCTACCAATGTCAATGTTGTGTTAACGGCTTGTCTCCTCTGCTTCAAAGTGGTAAAAAAAAAAAAAAAGTCAGCAAATGCAGTCTACATAAATGAATGAATTATTCCTAGAAGTCTTGTAAAAGTCCTTTAGGTGGCCTAACCTGAGCTAGACTCAGTGACACAGCACCCTGACTTTGTACACATCACGCTCTAAACGTAAACCTGATTGTAGCCTGTATATCAATTCAAAATTAATGAAAGATAATAGATTATTGTGATAAAGGTTGTTTTTCTGTCTAGTATGTGAATAGTTTCAGTAGTGTATCTCTGAGAGGTATTAATAACAGAAAAATTCCAGTTTGACGAAGACTGTACTTGTAGGAGCTCTCTTTTCACACCCATGTTGTTGCTGCTGTTTACATTCATTCAGACTGATTGCATTACTTACACTTAGCATTAATCCGGAATCAATCTCAGAAAATGCATTACTGATTTATTTTCTGGGCGTATATGGTGTCTATATATGCAAATAATTAACTGTATATATTGTACATTTTCTGGTCTGTGTGTGGAAAAGAAATTCAGATTAATGATTATTTTATGTAAAATGTCCATTAGAATTAGTTTGTATCAGTGTTTTAGTCGTAGTGTTGGCAGCAAGGCCATACAATAGGTACCACCGAGGACAGTGAGGTGGGAAAGTCAAGGTTTTATCAACCCTTGGGGAGCTTAAAATGTATGAAAAAATTGCACATGTTGGATATATTATAGGTCATAATTTGTTTTTTTTCACAATAAGAATCTTTGAATCTGGCTTGTTTTAGACTTGTATTGAAAAATGAATGTATTATCAGAGATAACAGATTAACTTCATTTAAAAATATATATATCGATAATTTGAGTATTTTCACTCTATACCTCAGTATGAACCTCATCTACGGCCCTATTTTGTAGTATATTAGTATGTTAACTTTGCTCAGGTCTTTTGGAGTGCAGGGGGGCACTCCTTGAGACCTTCTATGACTCTGTTGTGGCATCAGTCATCTTATATGGAGTGGTCTGCTGGGAGAGAAGCATCACAGCTGTGGACTGGAAGAGACTGGATAAGCTCATCAAGAAGGTCAGCTCTATCCTGGGTCGCCCCCTCGACCCAGTGGAGGTGGTGGGAGAGAGGAGGATGATGGCAAAGCTATCATCCATGAGACACAACCACTCCCACCCCATGAAGGACACACTGACAGCACTGGAGAGCTCCTTCAGCGACACCCTCAGTGTGTGAAGGAGCGATGGTGCAGGTCCTTCCTTCCAGTAGCTGTTGGACTCCACAACCAGCACTGCTCCCAGTAGACCACACTGCACCAAATCTGACAATAGCAGCATTATAATGTACACCAACTGTGCAATATATTTATTTTGAACATGATTTTCCTCATTTAGTGAGCTATGCTTCTTATATTCCTCCGTTTTTTTATATTTCCCCCTGTGTACATTGTCCCTATTTTTATACTTCATCTTGTTTAAATTGTACATACTTTTTATGTGTATATCTCTGCCCACTATTTTATTATTAATTGCTTTATTGATGTTCTATTTCTGCTATTCTTTTACTTTTTCTTACTTGCTGTGAAACACTGAGTTTCTCCGCCGTGGGACTAATAAAGGAATATCTTATCTTAGTATTAGTGTGATAACTAAATAAGACAAGAAGTTGTATTTTATAGTAACATAACAGTTCCATATTTTTACTCACTGACTGTTGCTGAGCAGTGCAGCAGTTACCTCACACTTGGGAGGAGAGGACTCCTTCACTAGGGCAATGTGTTGTGTCCTCCTACACATTTGTTGCAGGCATGATATTTCATTGGATAGGAGCAGCAACACAGCACCCGTACAAAGTAAGTTGTCTAACTTAATCAAACCTCTCTTGACTCTCCTGATTTCTTCTGATTCTTCTGTCTGCTCTGCTGTCCTTTAACTATGGGCTTCAGAGGATTGAGTACCCACAGAGAAAACAGAGAACTGGGACTGATTGCTCTGGCAGAGACACAAGGAAAGATGGGCATAGTTTAAGGGGCAGCTGATGGAGAGAAGGGAAAAAAATGTACTGCAAAATCTGATCACAGTCTGACCCTATTTTGTTTTAATTATAACTGGGTATCCCTGAATATAAATTTGGGCTCGAGTAAAAGAAGAAGGCTGCACAGTAGGGAAAGATAAAGGAGAAAAAAATGTGTTTAGTTGAGAAATTCATCCACTTGTGACTGTATGTGAGCATGTGTGTGCCTTAAAATAAGATACATCAACTTCGATGTGTGTCGCTTAAATTGGTTGAGACAGATTCAGCTGACAAGCTTCAAAATATCGAATCTCCCCATCAGCCTCCTCCTCTCCCTCGCTCCTCTCTTCCTCCTCCTCCATTCACCCCATCCAAAGTACTGTCAGTACACAAGCACAAACTCAATCTGCTTCTAATGATTGCTTTATTGACGAGGCGAGGGTCTATTCACTCACGCAGGCCCACAACAAATACAGGCCAAATCAGTTGGAGAGGGGGAGAAAAAAAAATACAGAGAAAGCCAGAGATGGAGAGCCAGTGGGAGAGGATCTGAGCTATATTTACTCTGGACTAAATAATACTCTGGACTAAATAATGGTGAACTTGGCAGAGTTTCAGTCCCAAGTACTTTGCAGCCAAAATACAGAAAAAAGGCATCTATTCGAATACTGTATAACAAGTGGATGTGATCTACAATGAGCAATCAGTATGATGAGGCTGATGCAAGATAAAGCAATATTTGCAAAACTGGCTTTCCTTTATTTTTAGCCATTTTAGCACCATTGCTCTATGGGCAATCTCATTCTGTTGGATGGCCGATCACTTTTGTTCAGGCTGATATATCCCTATTAGGTGGATTGCCATTCATGGTCCAAAGAGGATGAACCCCTACTGACTGGTGAGCACCTGACTTTACTACTACTGCCACAATCAAGTCAAATTTTTGATTTGTCTAATACTTTAATCAATTAAAGTAGCTTATCAGCTTATCAGTGGTATTTAACAATACCATTGATAAGCTAACACACTAAACTAAGGGTTATGCTAGAAAAGAGGCAATTTGTATGATGTCGCTGTAAGGCAAAAGTGTTCCAGATGAAAAGCAAGCTGTCACAGAGAGCAGTGAGATATGACAATGGTTTAAAAATGGGAATAACTGCACATTTTAAGACTCGCCTGAAGGGCATGAATTGTGTGGGTTTTTCTTTTTTAACCATTCGACAAGCACTTCACATAAAGTATACTGGCACCTTAAGATGATGAACATCGTCTCAACATGTTGGCGTCGCCATTGTTAGCATGCTAATGTTTGGCTCAAGGCACCACCCTGCCCAAGTACAGCTTAACACAGCTGCTAGCATGACGTAGGCTAGTCTTGTTCATTTCAATATTGAAACATTTTGTCTTTGGTACTGTATTTGCATTTTGGTTTTAATTTTAAGTGAACTGCTACACTCAGAGCACATATCAAAATGCCAAAATGTACATTGCTGTTGAGATGTTTCTCTGCAAGCAGCGTACAGCACATCTTTATTTTCCTGATGGAATCCCCTGGGATAATTCCTGAGCTTGGACCATTTCTCATGAGGATTTCAATCTTTTTTTTTCATATAAACTTTCAGCGTGAGCCTGCAGTGATTATCATATCTAAGAATAATTCTTGACAGCCTGCCTCAGCCACCATAACAAGATTAAATCTCCATGAGATGCTGGGTAAATTGAGCTCACAAAGTAAAAACAAAGTAATGCTACCATTGCCCACCCACTTGGATTACACTGAAGTATTGTGTCTCCTAACAAGCATTACAGAATCTTGTAAGATCTCCGCTTATATATATACACGCTGTCAGCGAAGTTATTGCTTCTTCTCTCTTGAGGCACACATTGTAGATGCAATACGACAGTCATGAGGTCTGAAAGACCTCTGTTATTCAGCACAGGCCCTGTTTTAACCTGCATGATCCAGGAACAACTTTGTGTTTGATTTATGTTTTGTGATGACCACTTTCTAATCAAATATATTCAATGCCTTCTGCTAGATACAACACTTTGAATAACAAACTACATTTGTCAAAAAGACTAATTTCGACACCAGGAGAATGCTATATAAATATTGCATAACAGCGACACTATTATAAACATTGATTATTTATTCATGACTGTCTCCTGAAACATGTCTCGAACCTTTTAAGAGAGTGCTATGCAAATTCATTTCAAAGAAAGTGATTCAATCTTTCATTTCAAAAGGGACTGGTAATCCCAACACTGAAAACTGAAGTGAAGCTCAGACACAAAAAAAAAAAAAAAAAGCTCAAACCATCTGATCCCTGTATCTCAGAGAGCTGCAAAGATCAGACAGAAGCACACACTCGGCCTCGGAGATGAAAATGGTGGGGTAGAAATAAAAGCAATTTTTATTTATCAGTTCTGCGAGAGCTGACTTTTCTGTGAGAGAGAGAGGAAACGCCTTGCTGCTCACGTCATGCGGAGAACTTTCTGAATTAATGAAACACGTCTGAGAAGTTCTTTATTAGCATTTGTTTATTGCAGCATGGGGACAATCCGCAATGCAGTGAATTAAAAACACATTTTTGTTGTTTTAGCAGTGCGAGTGAAGTGGTAAAGGTCAACATGCAGATAAAATCCACAAAGTCATTTGTCAAGGATCAAGAGATGTAATTGTTGCTGTAGATGTTTCTGTGCCCACATTGTGTATTCAGCCTCATCTTGCACATTTGAATAATGACTAAGCATTAGGGGGAAAAAAGCTTTAGATGAAATTGATGATGATGATGATTTCTCTGCACTACTCTCCTGCAAATGTCTCTCTAAATGCATCCTTATGTGTCATATAGACGCTGGGAAAAGTCCATTGCAACACAAAAATGGAGCCAAGACGGCAGATTGCTCTTTACATATGAGAAGAAGACATCAAAGTGTGTGTGTGTGTGTGTGTGTGTGTGTGTGTGTGTGTGTGTGTGTGTGTGTGTGTGAAACCGAGAGAGACAGAGTGTGCGCTCGTGCATGCATGTGTCACTGCTGTAGAGCATCACTGAGGTTGGAAGAATGAAGTTGCTGACTGCTGCTGGAACAGGCCTTGTAAATCTGCTTTTATTCCCCTCCTCCACCTCCTCTTCCTCTTTGTCTCATTTCAGATGTGTGAGCCATTCCAAGGGAGGATCACTGATTAGGGGTGTGTGTATCAGTACACTATACACATGCGTTTATGCGGAGGAGCAAGCGAGAGAGTGAAAGAGGCTGGGAAATAGGTGTGTTTCCGCCTCCAAATCAACATCTGCGTGTGGCAAAATAAAGCCCTCGTACATGCTGTTGTCTGTGTGTGTTTGCGTGGGTATTTCTGGTGATTTGTAAGAGCAAGAGGATCACAAATTCCTCTCAAAAGCTTCCCTCCCTCTTTTCCTTTGCGGTCTCATTTTGACGCCGGGTGCCAGCACTGCCAAAAGATCCTCTTTGTACTGTATGTCTTTGTGTAGAAACCCAAACCCTGCATTTGCCCATTACACTACAACTTCAATGCACTGCTAGTAACACATTTGTTCCAAATCAATAAACAAGGAAACCCTGCGTTTTGCTGGTGCTTGCAATGATCACCTTATGGGTAATAGGACTTAGATAGGTGACACATTAAAAGGTCCCATATTATGCAAAATGCACTTTGTAATGTCTTTTCAACATAAATATGCGTCCCTGGTGTGCCTAGAGATTGCCAGATTATGATAAAAGACCATCCTCTCCTTTTTCCCGGCTTCATCTTTCAGCAAATGTGTGTGAAAGCGCTCAGTAACATTTGGCTCCCCTTATGATGTCATAAGAAGCAGCAGATTGTACTTTACCTCTAAAGCGAAGCATTCACGCAGAAAACTGCTGCAGCAGCCATGTCTGGTGTGAGAAAAATAATGGGTTTTTTGAACATTAAACCATGTAAACCTGCTCTGGTAGGACCTCCACATACAAGTATGAATTAGAAAATGAACAGAACAGGGAGCCTTTAAAGTCAAAACCAACATAAAGTTCTAAAAGATATTCCTTATTTAAACTTTTGATGATGATATTGGAAAGCAATGTGTAACACTTTGGTCCAAAATCACTCGGCAGTGCGCTGTAACTGTGTAAACCAGAGCATATTATGTAGTTGTTGAGTTCCTCAAAAGGTTTTTGGCCCCTTGAGAAGGTTTCCGTATTGGAAATACCCTTTCAGTTTGTTGGGTAGGACCTAATGGTAGCGACCATTTCAGTACATCTGTGGATAATGCAGAAGGGGAAATTTTTTTAGATTATCTTTTAGATGGAGTTTCAGTTAAAGCAGTATGCACCACAAGTAACTCGAAATCTCAAAATAATACATTGATTATTATTCTGATATATTGCATTTTCCCTCTCCTGACTTCATCATCAGTGTGCAGCAGAAGCCTTGTAACTCCCCCATTTTGACATGTTGACTGTGTGTTGGATTGTTATTCACAGAGACTTTAAAGAGTAATATATGTAAAGCAGAGGATTTGTAGCCACCCATTTGTCAGGTTTCATTTAGGATTTATAGGTGGGTGTTGAAGACTTGGCGAACATTTGTCAGCCTGCCTTTTGTCACATCAAGGCAAAGTAGTCAGTCACATTGGATTTATTAAGCACTTGCTCTCTTGTTCACAATTATGATTGTTTAAGAGTGCGCTTTATCAATGTGGAGAGCTTTAAACATCTTCTAGGTATATGTGAGATGGCTAACTAATGCTTGGTGAGGGCTGCATGATCAGTTTATGTCTTTATATTTACAGTTTGACTGGCCTCTTCATCATGATGGATAGGTCGATACAGCAGCAGAGTAGACAGTATCTTTATAGCATTGTTACACTGAATGCCTTTCTAGATTGTGACAAGTCTACCCCTTAGCTTAGGACGGAGTGAGCTACAGGGAAATTTTGACATTAAAATGTTGGCTTTGGGCTTCGGTTCAGGTTCAGTCTTGGCCAAGCTTGGGCTCAAACGGATTGGGGGAGATTGGCCAGGAGCCAAAATTTCAGGCCTGAGCAGGACTCTCAAGTTGGTAGATGAAGAGTAATGAGGTGTCAGATGTATGTTTGTTGTGCACCGGCTGTTAAAGAAGGAGTGTGGTGTTTGTGTTGCACTGTTTGCAGCTGGATGACAGATATAACTGTAAACATACTGTAAATCTACAAATAATGTATGCTCTGTGTAGCCTCCACAGTACATAGATACGATACATACTGTATAAGTGCCGCACTAACAATCCCACTCTCAGCTACTTGTTGTAGCTTATCGGATCGGCCTCGCTGCTGCACTGCTGAGAGGCTGACTTTGTTCAGGTGAAATGACAGCATGCATTTATCAGTCTCTGCAAATTAGCATGCTAGCACGCGCGGAGCTGCTAGCACTTGCTCCTGGGGCACCTGAGTTGTTATTGTGCATTGAGTGAAGGTATTATCACTGCCCTGACTTGGCACTCTGACACAGGTTTGGGCTAATCATCCCCTGCGGGAGAATCAATAGCCAGCGCAATTCACTGGGAGGGTGCAGGAGGGAGAGAAGAAAGCAAAGAGATGAGAGGGGGGATAAATTGTGCAACACTGTTCTGCTCTACAGGCCTTAAGAACAGTGCCCTAAATTTGTTTACTTACACTCAATAGTAATACTACCTGCACGATATACTTCTGATTTGTATTGAGTGAGTATTTGTCTACTTTGTAAAAAAAAAAATAGACTCTTAAACTATGTGTGGTTTCACTTATGATCCATCTTTAAACCGCCTTCTGAATAATTTACCCACATAAACAAGCAAACCAATGCACCAGTTGAGGGTTTCACTCTTTTCCTTTCTGAAGTGCTCTACTCAACTTTATTTAAACATCAGTAGAGACACAGCAAACGTGCATTAAAGGCACGTTAAACACTTGCACCTTCAATTAACCTACGCTTTAAGGGATTCAGCAGTATCAACATGTGCATGAAATAATGGCAAGCCAACACTCTCAGCAAAACAAACAAAAATGCCAGCAAATTGGTGTGTGTTGGGTCACTTATAAGATAACAGAAGATGAATGTGACCATCAATGAGAACACACAGGTTTAAATGAATGTTTAATGAATGGTTAAATGAATGATGGCTGAATTCCACTTAGCTGCCTCAGTTTCAGAGCCCTGGTATTGTACATGTTGGTTCACTGTCACACATAAACTGTATGAATGAAGTGGATATCGGTTCTGGGCCACTGTGAAGGTGCTTTAAACCTGTATTTGTCCTAATGGTCAGCAGGGGGCAACTCTTGTATGCAGGTCAAGGAGAAAATTAGACTACTTCTCACTTAATTAATTACCTCAGTAAACACTTTCCTAATGAGATTATGGACCTAATCATTAGCTTCAAGTCCTTCAACACAGCATGACGTTCTTTTGTTAACTATGGTCCAATTTAGAGTAGTATAAACAATGAAGCAGAGCGTGCTTTGGGTGGGACTACCTTATGACTAACTAATCAGAAGTGGATCATGCCTCACCTAACCAATTAGAGGCAGGTCTTCATGGAATAGTGGTGGGGGGAAAAAAATTAAGGGTCACGTTTGGCTCCAAAAAGCCGAGATGGTAACGGCCAAAATATATAATAATAATATAATAATATATAATATATATAAACAGCAGCCCAGTGGGTGACATCATGGCCAATACATCCACTTCTTCCATACAGGCTGTGCCGTCACACCAATGTTACTTGTAACGCTTGTGTTTTTTTCACTATCACAACTAAAATGTGTGCTGTGAAAAAAGGAATATTGAAAGAAGGATTTAAACAGAGTACTTTTTAAACTTATTTCTGTAGGCAATATGTGAATACACTGAGGTATATGAAGTATGTGAGGTATATAAAGTGAAGGCATTTAAGAATAAATATAAACCTACAAAGTTTTCCTCTGGCATGTAATATTGGCCAACTAAGAGATTCACAAACATCACAATCATGGTGTGAAATGAACATTAAGAAATGAAGCTAAACAAGTAGATTATAGTTGACAGGTGTAAGAATGTTGATTGAGAGGATTTTCTATTCTGTTTATAAACAGGCTTTATTCACCCAGGTGTATTATACTGACAACTCTCTGTGTAGAGATTCGGCTCATTTTTATGAGGGCTGCTGTTCAATTATTTATTAAGGAACTGGGAACCAGTACCACTCAATCCCCTGTCTCACGAAAACCTGAGAAACTCTGCAGGGTTTGGCCAAGTGGAATTGTGTGGCTTCATCATCAGGTTGCTTATGGTGCATATTGATGTGGTCTTCATTTATTTCTTATATTTGCTACTCTCCCTTTCTGCAGCTGATTTTTATTTATTCATACGGGCAAACTATTAATAATACACAAGTAGAATGATATTAATTCAATAGTAAATTAAATGTAATATTAAATTGGTAAATAAGTTAGCCTTTAATTAAGAAGAAGAATACCTGAAAGACTGGGGAAAAAAAAGTAGGAGTATCCAATTAGGCCTCAATTAATGTTTTAAAGCACAGACAAACTTTTGCTTTTGCAGTAAAAAATAGTTCTTTATTTTATGGCCTCATTAAATGAAAGTTAGAAATGTGACTCATATTGTGTCCTTTAGGAAAAAAGCTTGTTTTTGTTTACTTTGGTTTAATTTAGTATGACCTGGCCTTTGTTACAGTCATTTCCCTTTAAAATGATCATGAACCTGTTTCAATCAAACAACCAGTACTTTCTCTCAAAGAAGCAAACGGCATAAATCCAGAAGGAGCACTCGCTGAGGCTGTTTTAAACAACAAAACAACAAAACAAAATGATTTATCAATAAGTCCATGTAGGTTATTGTCAGTGAATTATTGGACCAGAAAGAAAACCCAGCGGAGTCACCAAAGTAAAAACACATTCACACACATGCCCCAATATTCAAAGCAAGAGGGCCAATGCACTAGCCTCTCTCACCCTCTCTCTCTGTCCCTCACTCTCCCTCACTCTCCTGCACCCTGTCTATCTTACTGCATTTGGGCAAAGTGCCTGAACCAAAGCAAATTAATTAGGCAAACAAAGTGCATGCTGGGGGAAAATTAGACCTCCATTTCTGTGGTGCATTCATCATTATTTTTCGCTTTTGTCTGTCTGTTTTGGGTGCTGCTCCAGTGCTTGATGTTGCAGGTGGCAACCCCTACCTCCAGGGAGAAGAATAGTTTGCTGTGTGCTGGTGAATATTTTGTTCTGCCTCATCAGTACAGTTTGTTTGTGGAAAGTTGAAAAGAGCCAGTTGAAATATTGAATATTTTGGAAAGAAGATACTCCAAATAAATAAAACTATTGTTGGTAAATGATGATGGGCTAGGGAATGAAAACCATTTGAAGTGAATCATTTAGCCATTTAATACAAATTTCTTTGGCAATAGATTTACATAATTTGTCCATCTGAAAGTGCAGAAATGTTGGAACTGTTAAGGGATATTACGGTTGACACAAAAAGTCTGTGTTTTCTCTGCATAACTTTCCTCCATCTTCACCTCACAAGGCTTAGAGAGTCCAAATGGTCAAAACATGTGAATGTGTGACACAGTGTCTTTTCCTTTGACAGTGTTGATCATATGTGTAAGCAGCATGGGTGCATAAACCTGTTAGGGGGCGAAAATACGCTGTATTGATAATTTCTGTGCATTGAGTACTTATCCTGACATTCCAACACAATATGAACTAAAATAATAAAAGGTATTCAAGCTAGATTTGGGACTTAACAAAGGACTTTTGTGACCTTGGGCAAATGGCATGCCCATAGAGATATTAATAGAATTGCAAAGACATTTTGGGAAATACACTTATTTGCTTTCTTGCTATAAGGTCACAGCCTTGGATTTCTTTTGCCAGACTTTCACCTATGTGAATGTGGAAATTACTCTCAGTAAAAAGTTTTTAAAAAGGTTTCAACACACATAGATCTATGCAGGAAATTACTTTAATAGCTAACCATCCGGTCTATCAGGCCTTCATCAGAGCATACATTTTTGCTATAAGGTCACAGCCTTGGATTTGTTTTCCCAGACTTTCACCCATTGGACATTGAAATTTCTCTCAATACAAATAAATATGTAAAAAAAAATGAACAAATGTATTCCTATATCCCACATTATCAATGATAAGGCCTCTGCCTCCACACACACACACACACACACACACACACACACACACTTACTGTATGTGAATGGTAGAGGTGTGAACCTTTTGTTTTTACAGAATATTTAATATAAATGTGAACTTTGAGCTCATACATACACTGAATCTTTTGTGGCTATCCCCACCACACACACACACACACACACACACACACACACAAGCCAATCATTCAGATCATCAGGGGATTTGTGACAAATATACACACATCTATTTTATTTATTCCCATGCATGCTGCTTATAGTCATCTCAGTCAGGAGCAGCAAAGTGTTTCTTCCTTTCCACTGTGTCCTGTGTGAGATGAGACTGAGTTACTATGGTTACGGGGACGCTTCGTCTCTGAATTTGTCGCGATTCCCACCATCCTCTCACAACACCCACATGGACTACAGCTGGGTCTGTATAGTGCCATTACAAAGGTGCTATAATGCTGTTTTATCTTAGTGACGGATAGGTCTAATTAAACATACCAGGCTGAACACAAGAGGAGAACAAAGGTTGGCTGGTAGAGAACATAAAGGCAGCAAAGTTAGGAACAAGGACGGTGGTCCAGGCTGACCAATTAGTGAATTTTGCTTTGCATGTTGCTGGCAATTTGGCAAGGTCTCAAATAGTTCTAATGTGGTTGGCTTATTACAGTGTAATAACAATTTGTTTTTTTGGTTCCCAAAAATCCCACATCAGGATCAACTCTTAGATCTGAACACTGACAACTCTTAACTGCTAACAAAAACACTTTGTCATTCACTACATAATGACCACAAAAATGACTAAAGACAGGTGACATTAGAATCAGTGTCACTATTGTCTTCGTAAAAGTGTCGTAAATGTATTTATTCAGCACAGACTAAAATTCCATTACAGCAAAACTCCAGATATTCACTGTACATACTTGTGTCATAGAGCTACAGATATAGAAATACATCCGTCTTCTGCATTTGTCCTCTCTCGCAACACACCTGAAATCTTGCCTAAACACACAAGCTAAAATCCACGAGATTACAAATGAATTAAAAGGACTGAATTTATCATTGATGTGAATAGTTGCCATGGAGGTTACGTCCCTAAACAAAAGACGAAAAAAGAGGACAGAAGAGTAAATCCTGCCTACTTGTGTGGTGGTTCAGCAGGGATAACAGGTGACAAAAGTTGCTCTACAGGAGGATAAGAATTTGAAAGCAATACAGAATTTCCGAGAGCGTTACTGCATTATATTCCATTATATTTTGAATTGTCACCTGGTATCTTAATTTTGTGTTACCGTTTACATAACTTAAGACGTTTCCACCATGAATTGAACAGAAAAAGTGCAGTGGTGCAAAAAAAATGCACATATATGCAGGACATTGAGTGTTTTCATACCACAGAACCAAAGCTTTCAGTTAGACACACAAATATTCAAAGAAGTAATATTCATTTATATTACGTATGCTTTGTGCATATGTCACTTTCACGAATGAAAAGCCATTTTTAAGGCCTAGTATATACTGGGTATGGGTTTGATGTGAATCCAAAGCATTTGCACGCAGATATGGCTCAGCCCCAGGTGTTTAAAAGTCTATACTCTCCCCTGTAGTACACATCATAATGGGCATACGGAGCCATGTGATTAACATACATAACTCTACATGGTGCTCTCCTCAGGGAAATCCTGGTAAGGTATTTGATGTGCTCACATATCTGCCTATGTCTGTGCATATATTTGTGCCTGTGATATCCACAATATGACAGTTCTTCTTTTTACCTGCTCAGTGCTGATAACTCAGAGCACAAATCAATACAAACCGCAAGACAAGACAAAAACAAGCCAATCATGGATTAAATGGATTAAGTTGCAAATGCCACAATCATGCAAATTGATAAATCAACAGTTGGAAAAATGTGAGGTGAGTAAAATGCTCCAAACTCCACATCTCAGAAACGAACTTAAGAGTTAGTCCTTTCTTCCAATTTAAC
Organism: Pempheris klunzingeri; assembly: GCF_042242105.1. NCBI lineage: Eukaryota > Metazoa > Chordata > Actinopteri > Acropomatiformes > Pempheridae > Pempheris > Pempheris klunzingeri. Next base: position 9,427,663 of record NC_092029.1, read on the forward strand.
CCTGAATGCAGTCATGCTTTGTTTTTTTTGCCAAGAGTCAGATGACAGATCCACACCACTCTATCTGTACAGTCAATGAGTCATGAGGCTGTCAGCAGCAGCTTTTTAGCTTAAGTTTGAATGATGACTGGAAAGAGGAAAACAGGTAGTTGGCTCTGTCCTAAAGAAACATAGTTCACCAGTCAGCACCTCAAAAGCTCGCATTAATATAACATTTGTTTAATCCACCCCAAAGCCTATACAATAAATGAATGAGTGAGTAGGAGTGGTGTCAGTTGTGGCTGCCTCCAGTGTTACTGCTAAGAGCGGCTAAAGTGTCTTTAGGCTGTAGCTTATATTTCCCACATCTCCCAAAATGTCTAACTCTTTTTCCATTTAGGCTGATCTTTTGTTCTAGTTTCAAATCAGCATCTCTAATGCACTTCTTAAGTGTCCAAGTATAAAGGAGGTTTGTCTCACACCCAAGATGTTTTGGGCTTTCAAACTATCAAATCATAAAAGAAATGATGCTGTGGCTAAGACTTAAACTCAGTACAGTTTCAATAAAACTTTTATGGGAGCCTTTAAACCTCAAATATCAGTCAACTGGCTTTCATATTGATTGCATCACATAAATTAATGTGCGTGACTGTGGTGTATGTATATGGAAATATACGATGGAGATCACGAGTGTGTGAATTAGAGGCTCTCAGGTTTGTCCCATTTAAGTTATAGCACACTTACCAAAATTAAGGACATTAAAATAGATTTCAATCATGGAAGAACCGTTAAGATATCTGAGTTGCTTCAAGTCGGTACTTGTGTGTATTTAAATTGATTCAGCCTCTAGAGAAAGTGAAACTCTTTACCACGCATTACCCCTTTGATCATAATTTTAAAACAGGAGCATTTGGAGAAACATTTTCCTTCCACAGAGAATAACACTTTCTTTGAAACACTGAAGCATTTCCCTTGCCTCAGACACTAAAGACATAAAGTTAACTGGAAAAAAAAAAAAAAACCACACCGCACACAAACAAGATGAGGGTGTGAGTCTGCATCTGTGTTTTATCCACGTGCACATAAGTGATGAAAGACTTATCAGAATCTAATGGGCTCGTGCTGTCATTCAGCATAATGAAAATGGTATCACTTACTAATTTCATATTAAATGTAGAACCACCAAACTAATTTAGATAATGATGACTAGGAGAGAACAGCGACAGATTACTGATGTGCTCAACATAAAGAGACATGATGCGATATTCCCTGAAGAAAAAAGAAAAAGACCCAGTTCCACTTATCTCACAGTAACACATTTAAGCTGCTTGAGTGAGGAGACAAACAAAATGTCTGTTGCTCGAGTGACAGTATTGATAAGCATGCCTAAACTCACCTACTCTCTTACGAAAATGAGGACAAACTGTAATATCCTGCAATATTAAGCAAAGTGATACAGCCTTAACTTTGGGGAGTTTTCGAGAGCAACAGTGTTTGCAGGAGTTCTGGCGTATCATCTGTCTTCATTTGATTATCCAGACAGCCAGAAAGACACTTGTATTGTTGGTACCTGAAGGACTGAAGGCTTGCAGACTTTCAGGCAGTGGAGCAGGAGGATGTGTCATTCACTGAAGTAATGCTGTGCCATATCAAAGCTGAAACATCAGGAAGCTAATGCAATCCAAGTAACAAGCGGCCTTTGATGCCACATTTGATGGCAAGCAGATGTTCTGCAGATGATATAGGCCGTGTGTACAGTACTCGCACAATTTTTCACTGAAAGCAAAAATGCTTTCTTTCTTTCTCCTTTGTCTACAGGTGTAAGTGCTGCAGCAGAGCAGGAACCGGGAAGTCGGAAATGTAAGATCAAAGGTAAAGGGAAGAGGGACAGAAGATGAAAGAGGGCAATAAGGCTGGCTACAGTGGAAATGAGTGGGTTTCAGCAATGTTCCTGCCGCTGCAGGGAAGCATTATCAGCTATAGCCTTCAGTGTCCCTCATCCAGGAGCAGAGCAGCGATGGCAACTATCAGACAATTTGCAAAACACCATTAACTCTTCTGGTTTTGTGGAGCTACTACAAAAGTCAATGTGGGAGCAAAGCACACTCATGCCCCTGGCAAGCATGGTGATGTCTGCGTGTGATTACACATTTGGTTAAACTGCAACTCTGTCAGATTTGAGGATAAATGTGTGGGGCTGATTATGATCAACCGTTTATCTCTCCAAAATGGGTTGCCCCCGAGGTCTAAGTTGAGATTGTTTTTGCTTTACAAATTATCTGAATTAAGGAAACCCCATTAAAGCCTGAAAGTAGGGACAGGTAACCATACAAGGCATACAAAATGGTTTTCTGAGGATTTCATTATTCTGGCATTATTCATCACTCTCTCAAATGTATCCTTGCTCAAAGTCATTTTTGCCTAATTCCCTGTTAAGCAGAAGTGAGATTGCTCTATTGTATTACAATCAGGACCATCAGAAGGCTCAGCAAGTGAAGCGGTTTGCTCAGGAAAAATACCTTTTTAAAGGTTGACTTGATCATTAAATGAAGAAATGATTAAACAGTCAGTGCTGTTGTGAAACAGAGAGCAGGAAAAAGAGGTAGGTGAATGCCAAAATCTATTTATTTACCCAGAGGCTCATTAATTCTATCTTCCCCTTCTATATGCACCACCAACCCAACTAAACAGTGGCAAAAACAAGTGGCAAGATAAAACAAGACAATGGGATACGGAGGGTAAATACAAGAACTGCAATTAAAGGAGCAGAGAGCAGTGGCAATATCCTAACTTTATCACATGTGTTTTGTTTGGTGTACAAACACTGATAATTAGATCATTATTACTAGTTCTAACTAGTTTTTATTACCATATTGTTGAAGGAATTTGCAGGGCCTTTTAAAGACAGCAGTTCAATGAAAAGATCAGAGCACAAAACATTCCATCATAACATTTGCTATGAACATGTGAGACACCTCTTTGTTGGGGCCATAACTGGTGATTGCCCATCTGCAATACAATAGTTAACACTGCAAATCAATCATAGGCCACAATGAGGAGTGTTGGAGCACATATTGTATTGCACTCAGGTCTGTGTAGGACATAACATCAGTAGGCTACAGAGAGTATCCCACCTGTCCATGGTAAACGATTTAAAGTGTTTACACTGTGCTACACATGCTCAGTGCTCTCACTAGAGCTCATCAGTGTGATGGTCCAAGTGGAGGTGGGGTTACATTTGCTGTTGCCAAAGATCTAGAATGAACTTCAGCACTAAAAACACTGAGCATATGATGTGCAAGCTGATGAGAGCGTTCAATTGTTGGGGTGTCTGTCAGTTGTTATTTGTTGTAATCTGGGCTCATTAATTAGCTTACTCAAAAAAGTACTACGAAGATTGCTGCTCATCTTCTGGGTTTATGAGAGAGAGCACGGACGATTTTCCTCCATCCGTAGAGAACATATAATTCTTCAAGTGAAGTTGATTCACGAAATGCACTCGTCTGAGCTTATAAAGTTTAGGGCTGCAGTGATATGTGGCCCAGAGCTCTTAGATGTTATATGTGGCTTGAAAATTGTGTCACGGTCAATAAATACTTAAATGACCAGAATCCTCTCTGTCCTTGTAAGAATCACATATTACAGGACTATTTTTCTTCTAGGTCTCCTTCCATTTTTCCCAGCGAAAAAATAAAAAGGCAGTTGACTCCCTTAAGTAATAATAATCATGACACAAGACTTTATTGATCTGCATCCAAAATTCTCTTTTAGCTAAACCCTTGCCACAGGCCATCCTTCAGCCTCAAGTGAAAAAGGAACATCTTGTTCTTCTCTTATAAGGCCTTAGATGGCACTAAGATGCTCAGTATTCATTCAAAGACACTTGTCATTTCTGAGTGCAGGGGAGAGAAGGAAATTCGGCTTTTTGACTCGCTGTTTGGGTGCTTCTGGGAAACAGAACGAGAGTGACATAGATTATTTTCTGCAGCAAACGGCGGCACAATTAGGGCAGTTGAAGTGGCATTATGAGAAATGCTGTATAGAGCTGATGTTTGTTCTCACTGTAATTGCCGGGGTTTTTAATGTGATTGCAAGCATTTACTTTCAGGTTGCATACCAACAGGGTGGCTCTGTGTGCCTGTGCAAGTACATAAATTCACTGTGTGTGTGTGTGTGTGAGTGTGAGTGTGAGTGTGTGTGTGTGAGTGTGAGTGTGAGTGTGAGTGTGTGTGTGAGTGTGTGTGAGTGTGAGTGTGTGTGTGTGTGTGTGTGTGTGTGTGTGTGTGTGTGTGTGTGTGTGTGTGCGTGCGTGCGTGCATGCGACTGATTCATTTTGGGACATAATTAAGATGCACTTTAGATTCACTTTAGACTCACAAATTGCTGCAAGGTGAGACTTGTGGGTCGCTTCAGCAAGTAAGACGTGCAAACTCTTCCCATCTCTCAATTCATTTCACTTTCACGAAGAGAATGCTGCCGAACTCAATAATGACAATATGCAGAAAGCTCCAGAATCTAATTTCCACTCTATCCATCTGAATTACAATGCCATCATTATTATTCCAATGTTGGAATTATACACTCCATCAGCTGGAATAAGCAGTTTTCACCGATGAGCTGACTTTGTGTGTGCATATTGCCCTTGTTGAAACTGTTTGTTTGTGTGTGTGTGTGTGTGTGTGTGTGTGTGTGTGTGTTTGTGTGCATGCGCGTGTGGCAAGTTTATGAAGGAAAACACTCTAACACAAGCTTTCACACTTACATGCACACTTTCTCACATTAAAAAGGTTAATTTTTCACACCTACAGTAATTATACGAAGGTTATTGCCTCTGAGAGAAATGTTTCTCAGAAAAGAACAGTTGCAAAGTGTGCAGAGACATGTAATATGACATACAATGAATGCATCACATTTGGTGCTAAATACACCAAATGTGATGCATTTTCCTCTGGGAGTCACTCTGTGTTGAGTTGATATTTGAATTAAACCATAGTTTGACGACTCGCCCTTTGATTGTTTCTGTCTCTGGCCAGCTGTGCTTAAGCAAGGACAGCACCTGCAATTGTCAGCCTGTCCCCATGTCAGATTTGCATGTATGGTTACAAAAAGGACTGTGCTGTATTCTATGAATTAATGTAACAGGAGGTGCCCTGACATTGCTGAAACAGGGACTAGCAGCAGACTCTGCAGCAAAACTGAATGTTGTAAGTAACTGTGTCGAGGTCAGGCTGACAGATGGGCCTTCGTGATCTGGGATGAATCCCTGATCTAAGTTCTGCTGTGAGTTCTTTTTCATTTTGCTCTTATTTCAAAGACAAAGCAAAAAAATCACCTGAAAATGTTTTTTTTTAATCTTTTTTTGTGGACCTCCAGAGGTTTAATGTGCCACTTTGTTGCAGTGACATAGGCAGAAATGTTCTGACTCTTGGGTATGGTGAGAGGTGCAAAGCCTGGTATTAAGTCGCTTTTTAATGAAAAAGTTTGAGTCCCCGCTGGTCGTCAGGCAGCCACATGGTGATGACAAGACTTCAGGAAATCCCTGCGCTCAGCCAAGGACTGGCATTATAGGCTCCGTAAGATTTTCTATGATGGGTGTAATAAGAATTGGTTTTTTGGGGGGTTTGAGCAGCGTTGCAGTACGGATGATGATGCTCACATAGTCACTATTTTGGTCACTCTCTTACTTTTCCTCTACTGCCACTAAGGATATATTAAAAGTCATGTTTTTTTTTCTGAAAGGTGCATGAAGCGTTGGAGGATTTAATGTTACTCTAACCAGCTTTCCTCCAGTGCTTCTAACTTTAACCCAAGAAAATACAGACTGCTGGTTAAAACACCTTGCTACTTACTGTCGGATATGGGTAATAATATCATCTATTTTGTGGCACCACCCTCAGGCCAAATGTTACATCCTTACCCCCAGTGGTAAGGGTTTAAGGACAGCAATTGTGGCAATTTTTTTTGTATGCATCTAGCAGTTTTACTGTCTAGTGTGAAACAAGCATTGCAGTCTCACAGGGCCGCCAGCTAAGTCGTGCTTTTCTTACTCTTGTTTATCTTATTCTTGTGCTTTTAAAAGTGGTCCCCAGTTTAAATTTACATGACTCCTCTAAAGTGAACTTCAAAACTCTTTGCCCTTCAAGTCTTTTTCAAGAATTACTTGCACTTCTTGTTTATTTCAGTGAACTTTGTAAAGCACTGTGAGACAACTCTGTTTGGGGTTGGGCTATACAAAATAAATTGAATTGAATTCATAGTCTCAGAGTGAAATGTAGCCCGGGTCCAAGCTATTAGATGTTAAAAAATAAAGTTTGGACTGATGTTGAAAGTTCAGCTGAGATTTGTATGTTGAAAGTCTAGTCCAGTTGATACCATTGGTTCATCATTGAGACAGTAATATATATGGATCAGACAGTGTTTTTTCTATTGCAAACTAGCTTTCAAGAACACAACACATATTTTATTTAAACAATGTCAATACCTTGGTTGACCGTGGCAGGAAGGTTTTAGTAAAATGTGCGTGTGTGATACAAGTCAGAAATATACTGTGTAAAATACTTTTGGAGGAGATGGTGGTTCTGCTTTAAAGAGCAGTAAAAGCATGTGGCTCTCAAAGTGTTTTTACCTCATAAATGAAGAGCGTAAACAACAAACACTCCCTTGAGTGTGTCCAAATTGTTCAAGTGTCCTCAGAACTAAAAACAGACGAATGAGAGGCCGTGAGTGGGGGGGGGGGGGTGCAGCCTGTACCAATACTGTATATAGCTTATTACGACATCTGTCATTCATTTGGTGCTTTTATCCGGAGCATCTTGAGTGCATCCATTTCATACGGGCGCTCCCGGTGGGAAATGAAGCTCAAACCCTGCAGTGCTACCAGCACTACCCACTCTACCCATTACAACACTGAACACACTCTCAAAACAGCAGGTTGTGCTCATTTGAGCAAAATAAGTTTGGTGTGAATCATCCTGTAGGCGGGAGACCAGCTGAGGTAAACAATTTATCGATCAGAGTAGTCAAACTGTCACATAAACACCCTTTATCAGGATTATTTCAGGTGTGACTTCAAAGTTGCACAAATCAATATTTTGAGGTGAACAATGGGTCAAATAACTACATGGAATGTGGTAATGTGACTAGTTGTGACAAAACCCCCGAGACTTAACACCCTCAGCTCTGTGGAGCGTCCTTCAGTTACTGTTAAAGTTCTTTCTTATCAATCTCATAAGCGTTGTTTCCGGCAGCAGCAGGCAGCTGTTTTCAGCCAAAAGGCTGTGAAAGACGCAATTTCTCCACCACCACATAGCAGAAAGACAAAGTTAGCATGTAGGTGGTGATATAGTGTAGCATTTGGCAGCTAACGAGGCAGATATTTTCCTCAGCAGCTGGTGGCACTAAAAGGAGAGCTAATAGTTTTTGGTGGCCAAAGACACAACTCAAAAGAAGCCAGTGGTCGTTAACATATCGACTTTCTAATGTCACTATAAGATAAGACATAAGACACATTTAAAAATGTTCAACTTTAGCAAAAAAAGTCATCCCAAGCTTTTATGAATCTGATTTGTGAAAGAAAAAACACACAGAGGTGAGAGGAGTAATAAAAAGAGAGCTATTGCCTGGTTTTCTGTCCGAACACACCTTTAAAGCATGAAGAGAAAGTGGTGCCAATATCTAATAAGGTTGACTTGGGGTGTAAGGTGTAACTTGTCCTTATCATTAGTAATTATTGATCTATTAAGCATTATATTACTGATCTATAAAGCATGGGGGCAGCTGATTCCTTATTCCTCTCATCCCAATGTCAAAGTGTCATTCTGCAAGAGTATGAACTCCAAATTGCTTCTAATTTACAATTTTACAAAGCTTTTTCTTCTTCTGCTCTTCAACAAATGTAAAAAACTATGTTCTACTTGTTGTTTACTTTAATTCCATTAGAAAGTGATTGGTTGGTATGGCTAAAACACTTTCTTTCAGGGGCTGTGAGAGTGATATGCTGTTAATGAAATATCTCTGCATACTGTAATTTCTCTACTGTCAAACAGGATGGAGGTGTTGCTGCTCTCTCCCATTACATAAAAGCCTTCTGGAAAGGATGTTACAAAATAAGCCTTGATCAAATAAAGCGAGACATAATCGCATCACCATTTAAATGGAAATCTTTGCAGCATATTACCCAAATCCACAGTCTCAGTACTTATCCGAGACATGGTCCTAGTCATCCATAAACATGTAAACACTCACTGGTGTGTGAGGTGTATTGGATTGAAGCTTGATAAAGCCTCAGATATGCATGTATGTCTGTGTGTGTGTGTGTGTGTGTGTGTGTGTGTGTGTGTGTGTGTGTGTGTGTGTGTGTCTGTGTGTGTAGGCTTCTCATACAATATTTATATTTGTATGAGTGTGAAAAGCATTACAAGGAGGAATGTTTTTCTCTCCCTATTACGCACAAAATCTCCTGTGGAGATTGCTAGTAAGGAGTATTTCGCACAAAACACTTTTCCATTAAGCCAAAGAGGACATCCTGTCTTTAGCTATATTTTTGATATGCTTTGAATTCGTAGAGCCTTGGCTTTTTTCCATTGAAGACATTTTAAAATCAGTCATAGCAGGAAGTGTAAATAATAGCGTTGGCCTGTCAGCCTCTCGTCCGCCACTTTGGTCCACACTGAAATATCTCAACAACTGTTGGATGGATCACAGTGGAATTTGGTACAGACTTTCATGCTTCCCAGAGGATGTGTTATATCCTAATGACTTTGCCACAAGCACTTGCGCCGTCAAATTTGATGCAGACATTCACGTTAGGACATCCACTAACAGCCCATCTAGCTACATAATCAGGTCAAAATTATAATTTGTCCAATACTTTGGTTTATGACCAAATGCCTGCAAAAGAAATCCCATGAGCCTCAGCTGTGGTTGTGAAATGGTATTTAGCAAATGTTAGCATGTTGAAATAAGATGGTGAACATGGCAAAATCTTATACCTCCTCAAAATCAGCATGTTAGCATGGTCATTGTGTGTGTTAGCATGCTGATGTTAGCAATTAGAGGCTGTAGACTCATAATGTTTTTCCCCACTAAAAGCAGCATAACTAGCAATGGCTTTTTATTTTTTCTCTTCTCCTGTCTTCCACACAGTTTACATTTTGTCTTCTTTTCTCCTCTATACTTTTTTTCTCTTCTTGCTTCCTCTCTCCTCCCGGTTTTGCAGTCACCCTATAGCCAGAGGGCACAATCACACAACCAGAAAGCCAGTCAGGAAGCTTATTAAACATGACACTCACTGAGCACATTCATTATAGTAGAAGGACATAGGCTCTGAGGTCTACGTGCCAATTAAGAAAATCTGATCAATCATAGCAGCCAATGTGAACTCTCTCTCGTCTCTCGTCCTGTTTTTCCTCCTCCGTGTTTCTCTCTCTCTCTCTCTCTCTCTCTTTCTCTCTCTCTCTCTCTCTCTCACTTTGGAAATTTCCCTCAGCTATGCGCACCAGCACGGCTGTTACACACAATCACACACAACTCGTTATCAAATAAACAAGAAATAGACCGCCGCCATCACAACACTTGCATGCACGCGCACACACACACACACACACACACAAGCTATTCATCACAATTTAGCCAAAGCATTAGCCATTGAGGGACAATAACACCCTCCCTAGAATACCATCCAAAAAACACAAACAGCTACAAACAACACTCATTTTCCCCTCCATTTGTCAGCACACTCTTTCTCACTTTTTAATTCCCGCTAAGCTGTCTGTCATCTCTCTTTTTTGTCCTTAAAAACTGGGCTATGCCATTCAAGTGACTTTAAAGAGAAAGTCAGTGAAAGTGAAAAATGCTTGAGAATCTCTTTTTACTATAATCCACGTATTATGTGACTAGATTAAAAGATGGAGCCAGAGTCAGTGGAGTATTTGATATAATATAATATATGTATATTTACATGTACAGCTTATATAAGCATAGCCTGTGGGCAATAGCATGACTGCAACATATGTTATTTGTTCAAAGCCCCATACATGTCAGGATAAGTGTGTTTTTCTATATTCAGGCCTGGTAAAAAAGTCAAAAAAGGTAGTTTACACAGAGTGTTGATATCCGGCATCTGTGTGTGCAATGCATAAGCAGTCTGACTGCAGCTTTCTAATGAGGAATCTCAAGACAACTTAATGTCATACCTTCCCATTAACTTAATAAATTATAACTCAAACTGCAACTACAAATGTAGAGTGACTTGAAATTAGATTTCACAAGTGATTAAAGGCCACCATTAAAAGTTACCTTCAATTTATTTTTCCCCGTTAATGTAACCACTCGATTGGATAAAGTACTGGATCATCTTTTAAAATGTCTACAAAGAAATATATTGAGCACTGACAGTTCCACCAGCATATGGTTTTTTTTTTTAAACTCCTCCCCACAAAATATATTGAGACATGTAAATCCTGCACTGCTGCGCGAGATGAAGTTTCGTAAAGATTTTTTTTGTATTTATCTGTCATCTTAAGTTCTCCTGATCCCTCTCCAGAACCGTCTCCGCCATCGTCCTCATCAAGCCACTGTAGGAGTGCTACAGGAAGGGGGACTTCTTAAGGTCTTGTCAAAAGCTTGTTGAGAGGTGGTAATAGGCCTGCTAGACTGGTGATGATGAAAAAGAGAGATCTCCTCACAGGATCCAATTTCAGAACCAGTGACTAGAATGCTGGAGGCAAAAACTTGTGTTGTATGCATTGAGTATTAAAAGTGCACTAGCACCATCTATAGACAAGCTGTGTACGTGTGAAGCCATTAAAAATCAAGTGAGGGAACATCTACAGTATAAATATGTATGCACAACCTTATGCAACTAAAGCGTAGACTTATATTAGGTTGAAATATCACTTCTGTTATTGAGCATGAGAGTTCATCCTCGGTTGGGAACAGCAGTTTGACGTACTGGTTTGAAAACAGCATCTGAGCAGATGGAGTGAGACGTGGTTTCATAAAAGAAATGCAAATTAATACTAGAAAACTGATCCTGAGTTAAGGCTATTATGTCAAAGCATATACTATTCATTAAGAGGATGATGCATCACAGATACTTGGGTTTTTTTAATTTCAAAAATGTCTGGTAGCCTCTCTCCTTTTATAAGTTTACTTCGCAGGTATGACAGGGGATGATGCGTTCATAATTTATCTAAACAACATAAACATATAAATCATGTTGGTGTAATCTTCAATATAGCAACTAACACAGCTCTCGTCTGACTTGTGATTCTCACTTTTATCCAGCAGATGGCGCCACAACTGAGAGCAAAACTTATGAGTCTGACATTAAGTAACACTAAAGTAAGTTAAGTAACACTAAAATTAAATTGGCAACCAGTCCAGGTCAGGTTCACACTCAGCTCTGATCAAAGTAAATGGGCTGTGTGTGTGGATCATTGTGAAGGGCTTCACAGTGCCTCATATTCTCAAACTGACAGGTGTTAATACTTTTTAAAACGCTTTTGGTCACTGTTGATCCACATTGAATGTGTGTCAGTGCATTTGAGGAAAAGTCACCTGTGACAAGAGCCGAAAAATGAACCTGTAACCTGTAACCTCCGTGTGGACTTGAACAAAAACAGCACAGTAAGAGAAACATGAAAAACACATTCATTTATTTGACCAGATATGAAACCAACAGAAACAGAGACATGGTGGAACAGGAAAAAAAAAATCCAGAGAAACCAGATTCCCAACGTCTCCCATGCTGGTAGTGTCCGAGGGCAGAAAAGAAGCCGCTGTCTGTAGGTTATGATTGTATTTCCACTCACCACAGGGAACAGCAAGTGCAGCCCTGAATAAAAATGATGTGGCAGGAAAACGTGGGTAGTCCAGGACACAGGTAGGTCATCTTGAGGTCTCCTCTCCACAGGGACAGATTCATCTAATCCAGGATTCAGCAACTTTACAAGGAGCAACAGCGTTCATCCAGATCAGACAGCTCCAGAGCTGGCAAATAAATAATAATAATAAACCATTAGACAATGTTCATTATGGAAATGATGCCATGGCAATGGATATGAATGGATAACAACAATAATAATAATAACCATAATAACAATAATAATATTAAAGGCATGTCAAACTCTTCATAACTAAGAGAATAGTTGGCCTGTAGGTTGTTATACATAATTAGATCTGCGTATGTGGTTGGAGGAACCTTTTAACTCGAGGTCTATGTTCAGGTGGGGCCAATATTTGAGTTTTTATTCCCCCACATTTTAGAAGTCAACCTGTCCACTAGCAGAGGCCTAAGTTACACTCACTAACCAACGTAGCGAGACACATTTAACGTTACCGTTCAAGCCAAATCCAGTTTCTTCTGAGTTTCCGACAGTTTGTCTTGCAGCCGTTTCTTCCTCCAGTCCAGAAACTTCCTCCTCATTCTGTTCGCCTGCCAGCCCGCCAGAAAGCCGGCGGCGAAGGAAACGACCACCGCGACTTGTAGTGTCCTCTCCGAGACGTCTGCCATGTTCACCTCTGGATGACAGATGCACACATTTGCGTGAGCCGTATGAAACCCATTGGCACACTGATACAGGAAGTGATTACACTCAACTCACGCGATACTCCAGCAACGATAATCTCGAACCCTCCAAAATAAAAGTCCAGAGACCCTCTCGAGTTAAAGGTTCTTGTCAAGCGTTGAAATAAAATAAAATAGCTATCTATCTAGATAGATAGATAGATAGATAGAAAGATAGATGACACTTATACTATTTATACAACTACTACTGCCGCCTCTACCACCACCACTACTAATAATAATAATGATAATAATAAGTCAGACTTCATTGAACAAGTTTATTTTGTCTGGAAAAAGTATGCTTTAAAAAACATTATATTATAAAGAAAAAAGAGGTCATTATGAAGTCATAATTGATTAAATATGGCTCACAGACACATTATAAATTTATGGAAAACGTGGAAATTTCTGGTTTTGGGACACAGCTCATGTGCAATGCAATTGCCTAATTTCTTTCAAATCACTGAAATCAATTTATCAGGCTGGAAATTGTAAAATAACATTTAAAAAAGTTTAATTCAGCCCATAGCTCACTGGGGCTCAAGACAGACATGAAATACAGAATTCATACATACACATACATGCTGTACTCAGTCTGTGGCACAATGACTTTGACAAAGTTAAAACACATAGAATAGAAAATATTAAAGTGAGAAACAACTACTGTACAGTAAGTTCCAAAAAAGCATTATGTTTAACCACAACAACTTTGCCATATACTGCATGTGTTAATAATGTTAATGTGTTTACAGGTTATTGTTTGCACACTTTCATATAACAAAATTGTATTTGGTGGCTGCAAAAAATGTTATTATTAATGCTTGAAGACATTTTAATAGTTTTGACACTTTGGAGATGAAATACTACTTTATCATTAGGCAGAGGCATTGCATGAGAGGAATGTAAACTGTAGCTTTATCTGGATGAGACAGTGATGAAGTGTACGAGGAGAGATTAAATTGTTGAGTGTTGTGATTGTAGTGGCTGCAACGGTTTCAGTGAACACCAAGCTGCACGAGAGAAACATGAACATCATGAGAACATAGTGAAAAGAGTCTCTCTGCATCTACTTTCCTTCCTGTCACTGTGAGAGCTGTGTGATTATACGCACCTCTGATTGGTGTAGCACCTTATCGTTTCATTGTTGTGCTGTGCTGTGGTTTGTGGGTAAAAAAATTCTCACGTTTGTGCTACTTTTTCTTGGTGTGAGATACGTGACTTGTTTCTAACACAGTTTTTCATGTTTGAACATTAAGATAAAGTCTTGATGCAAAATGAAATGGATTAGAACAAGTGAAAGTCTCATCCTTGGGTCAGGATTTCTTTCATATATTAGGAGTAATTCCACTTAATTTGGATTTGCTCACTTTACCTCACACTAGCTACTGGTCAAAGTAGAAAAATTGAGAAGAATTCAATACTTGTTTAAGACAATTTAAGAGAGATTATTGGTTATGATTATTAGTTATTAATGTTATTAGGAGTGATGCCTGGGGCCACATCATCTTCATTTTACAACAAAACTAACTAACAAAACTATTATTTTAAAACTGCAGCAGCATTGTACCTTAACCCAAAGACTCCTTTAAGTTTAAATATGATATCAAGGTAAAGCACCATACAAGTTTGTTAAGCTTCTTGCTTCTGTCGGCCTTCAGAGTTGCTGATATAGAGATCTGCACAAATTCATGCTGTTGACGGTCAGAGGCAGTAAAATGTGTGCAGACCACAGAGTGGACACCATGACAGGTCAAGTTTCAATATACAGCAGCTGCCATCCGTCACATATTAACAATCTAAAACCAATTAGACAACCATCTTACAATGGCGAAAATGAAATAGCTGCTTCTGAATTGTCTTAATATGTACAGTCAATATGTCCAATTTGTCGACTAAAAGTGGTGCAAATGCAGCAAAAGCCAACAAGTGCGCAATCTGGATCCAAAGGCATTCATGATGTATTGCTGATGGTTGAGAAAGTTTGAGGGAATCCCATTTGGTGGATCACAACCGGTTCTGTTTCAGCCTGTCAATGTGGTAACAGAGCTTAAGCGCAGGTCCCAGCTTCAGTCCCAGATACTTCATCATCATCTCGCTTTTCAGCAACAGCAGAGCGTCTCCGTCTATCTCCTGAAACACATCACAGAGCCTGGTGACTAAACAGTCTACAACATAGCACATTTCTCACCTGTTCAAATCAATGCTTTAAATTCTTCACGTCTATTAAACTAAACAGTTAAGACAGAGTACATTAAAAATAATTCTATCAAAAAGTTACCACATTATGAAAGTAATCCGAACCCTAAAATAACAGAAAAGCTAGTATGAAGACATTAAAAGCAGCAAGTTTTATGTATAAAATAAAGCTGACGACAACCCCTTTGTTTCACAGCCACAATCTATAATAAGACAAGCCCAGTCACTTTTAATATTAAGCCAGAGACCTGCCTGAGGATCACAGACAGCACAGTGTTTTATGGAGAGTTAAAAGGGTTGTAATATAGCTTGGGGACAGACCTTGCTGTGCTTTAAAAATCCTGTAATATTCTTCATTTAGTTTCCATATCTGCTGATTTATATTCAGGACCGCAGGGAGCTGAGTGATGGATAAACAGAGAAGCACTTGTCTCACAGCAGATTTTTAGGTTTACCCCACCTCTTGGAAGGGGTTTCCTGCCTAACGCCCACACACATGCTGAGATATAAAATCTGCTCCGGTATATTTAGTATTGAAGTATCAGTCAATGGCCATGGGTGACAATATGAAGCTGCCTGGACTCACATGCTTCCTGAATGCCTCAGCGTGGGGTCCCAGGGCTTGAGGGTCAGCATCTTTGATGAACCAAACGACCTCCTCAACACCCCAGCTGGACGGGTCCTTACCGGCGGGTCGCTTGCACTCTCCAGTGTCTGGCATCGGACTATAAGCTGGGTAGCACGGGGAAACAGATGGAGTGAAGATGCTGAAAGGCTTAAGATAACGGTGATCCAAATAAACTAAACGCTGGCGGTGTTATAATGTCACCTGACAAGATCTTAGTAACAGCCAAAAATTTGAACTTAAAGGAACAGTTCAACATTTTGTGAAATATGCTTATTTGCTTTCTTGTTGAAGATTAAACGATCGATTCTCTCACGTCTGTCAATTAAATATCAAGCCACAGCGAGAACATAGCTAGATTAGTTTAGCATAAACACTGGAGACAATGGGAAACAGCCAGCCTGACCCTGTTGACAGCAGCACCTCTAAAAGTCACTCATTAACACGTTATAGTTTAATGGCGCGATAGCCGGGTAGCGGGGTCTCTAAGTCAAGTTTATGTTGAACCGAAGTAATACAGACTGTATGCTAATATCACACCTTAATTGTTCAAAATGCTTCAAAATTACGTTTTGTAAAATGTGGTCAATGAAGAGGTCCATCCATCTTCCATCTTTCCATCCATTATCAAGGCCGTTTATTCTTAAGGGTCGCGGGAGGGGGGGGTCTGGAGCCAATCCCAGCTGACTTTGGCCGAGAGGCAGGAAATACCCTGGACTGGTCACCAGTCAATCACAGGGCCAACATATACATAGAGAAAGACAACAATTCATGCTCACACTCACACCTACGGGCAATTTAGAGCCACCAATTAACCTAACCTGCTGCATGTCTTTGGACTGTGAGAGGAAGCCGCAAAACCCGGAGAAAACCCACACAAGCACAAGGAGAACATGCAAACACACAGAAAGGTTCCAAGGTTTAAACCTGGAACCTTCTTGCTGTGAGGCAACAGTGCTTTGTGCAGTGATTTATTTTCTTGATTAATGGACCTCTGACTCTATAAAAACACAGCCTCACCGTTCCTATTTCCATCCAGAAAGCTTCCCGGGCTCGATGCTTGTCTGCACAAGCCCATTGGCATGGAGCAACTGCTGCCACGGTAACCGTAGGAGTGCTTTGGTGGGTACTGCGATGTCATGACATTGAAGGCAGAGTCGCTTGGATCTACAGCGTATCGCTTGGAGTCCACGGGTGGGTCACATAAGAAGTCATCGGGCATTGGCGTCTCTGCTGGAGAGGGAACGATAGGAAATGGCGTAATTAAAGCCAAGGCCTTCTGGAAAATTAACTTTTAGTAACGTCTCTCAGTCAGCTGGTCAAAGTTTTCACTTATCCTCACAAATAGATTGGATTCATGTAACCCTGAGGATAAATTGTAGTAACTTTGGTTATCCCCTAATTTTGATTTTAGCACTATCGTCAAATATCATCACATTTCAGGTTGTCCAAAAGACCAAATACCTGCAAAAGTAATGACATTCCTATCAGCCGATGTTGTACTTTGTGTTTAGTGCTAATTAGCAAACATGCTAACACACTAAACAAAAATGGCGAACATGGTAAACATTAAGCTATATTTGTTCGATATCACCATGTTAGCATTGTCCTTGTGACCATGTTAGAATGCTGAATTTAGCATTTAGCTTAAAGCACCGCTGAGCCTCACAGGGCCACCGGTGTGACTATAGACTCCAAAATAAACCAGCAGGACGTATCTCTCATTTAACACTAAAATATCAGCTTTGTACAACAGATGACACACATTAAAAAAATAGCCTGGCATCTGTAATATAAATATTTGACTTTGCAATAAAATGTCCGCAGACAGTCAAATAAAGACACCGGTAAGCTGCGCTAAAGCCTGTTCAGCCTGTAACTGTTTGGATATGAAATGGCTGAAAGGTAGTCAGTAATTCCTCTGAATCTGCTCCCTTTGTGCCAACCGTTTTGCAGCTTGTCAATAATGTAGATGCCTGCCGGTTATGCCAGAGCCGGGCAGTTATGGATTTACCCAATGACAGATTTATAAGGTTGAAATGCTCCATTGAGATGATTCTGAATTACCTCTACTTTGTGCTCACACAAAGGTCAAATGTATTGTATTCTGAAAAATCAATTATGTGATAAGATCTGCGCATGTGAGGCTTATATAGTGAGAGACACACACACACTCACACATAGCACAGAAAGGCCTTCATATCCTACATTAAATGCTTAATAATCTAATATATGAGATACGGATATGATGTTTTATTGTAAATTTTAAAATGTATACATTATGTCTGTCCTTTTACATCAAGGGTCAGCTTGGAGAAGCTTAACAGTTTTGTTAAATCTTTACATCTTGACATAAAATAACAAAAATAATATGCTATAATAAAATTCTCAGTGCTTCATAGGGAAGGCTTAGACAGTATTTGAAGAAAAAAAAAAAAGCCCTGAAATACAGACTATTTTTGAAATGCCTCTGCATTTCACCACAGAAATGATTTACATATGTGTTTGGGTGGCACCACGGGGAGCACGCTGATTTGGTAATGTGTGTATATGTGTGTGTGTGTGTGTCCAAGTGTGTGCTTCGCTTCTGTATGTCTACAGCCTGACATCAAACACTTTTCATGATTTTCAAGAACAAAGAGCAAACCGCTGGTCCTTGGCACATGAGATTCCAATTCCCTCCTCAAATACGCTTATGACAATCTTTAAATATTTGCTTATTCAGAGCAGGACAGAAGAAAAAGCAGACCAAAAAAATGGAAGCGAGACAGACAGGGTGGCTGTATGATGAATTTCTTTTGTGGTAGAATTAAAAATGATTTTCTCCAGGAAAGCTTGAGCAGGAGGGGAAAAGCTGGATAAGAAGATTGAAAAGGAATAATAAAGAAGTTTGAGGGCATGCATTTCTCATTTTAAAGTATGCAAACATACACAATAAACCCAGACATCAGAGCTGGTTTTGATTCCACATGCAGGCACGCACAGGACTGTAATGTTTGACATCTAAATGCATACATCATCACAGAGAACAAGTCATCTGTGTAATTAGAGAAGAAAGAAGGAAGACACTACAGTGACAGTCGCAGAGAGAGAAGCGTTTATCTTAGCACCAAATTTAAGTCACAGTCAAAGCAGGGTTGCAGAGTAAGGAAAGGGATATGGTAAAAATACAAAAGAGAGGAAGGGAGGGCAGATTTCATATCACAGTCACACCGCAAAGTCAAGCTGTGACTGTACACTAAGTTTAAAAATATTAAGACCACCTTCCTCATATTGACTTCAGGTTTTAATCATTAGACACTGTAACTTGACTCACCCCTTTGCTTCTCTAACATCATATCCCTCCTTCCTGTTTTCTCGACATTCAATTTCCTGACTGGGATTACACTCTGCACAGACCCATTATCATTTATGACCATGCTATTGGACAGAAAAGCTTATAAAGGTTGAGACGGCTCTGTGTGTCTGTGTGATGCTGTGGTACCTGTTAGGACTTGTGGTGTGGCGGAGTGGGGGACAATAGCAGCGTCCTGTGGGATGGAGCCCATCTCAGGTTCTGGTGTGCTACTGGGAGGAGAGTTAGCTAGTGGGGACATCACCATCCTGGGCTTCAGCTACACACACACACACACACACACACACACACACACACACAAAATCAATGGCGTTTTTTTTTTAAAGAAAAGAAAGCAAATATAAGAATGCAGGTGGCCCCATCAGAAAACACACGGTGTGCTGTAGCAAACATAGCTGATGCTAACAGAAATGTGGTCATTAGTTTTGGAAACATTCCATCATCCACTTAAGTGTTAGATGGGTGGAAATTTAGACCTGTCAGCAGATCAAAGCAGAATTAGGGCACTGGCACTAAAACCAGTTCTATTTCTACCAGTACAACCCCTACAATTATCAAGACCATACCAACCCTGTGTGGTAAAATGACAAATAAATGATACCTTGATAATAGCAATGCTATTACCAGTAGTGGAACCGATGCAAAATCCAGTGACAATTTAAATTATAAAAATTATAGTAAAATCAATATTGCTAATACTGGGACACCCAGTGGCCTTGGGAAAAAGTGATACCAATACCAACATTCTTACACATAACAGTGTTAATAGCATTAAAATACCAATGATTAAAGGGAACTACGTGTACGACCAACAGTTTTCATGATATTCCACTGATTGGCCATTGGTGGCAGTATTGTGCTAACTAACCTAGCATGCACCTACAAAAGGCATGGAAGAAGAGAACTGCTAACAATTGTAAGGATGTAAACAATGCAGGTTTTAATATATTCATGAACTGTGTTTGCAAGCATTTTATGAGGAAGGAAATTCTTGCAAAACATCTGTTCAACCACAAGAAGACACATGACACGATAAGAGTAAACTAAACATTTGTTTGCAAGAAAACTTCACAAGGCAGCTTGAAAATCTAACACTGTGTCACACATAGTGTACAAAGCGTGCTGGTTAATTCTCACACTGAAGCAAAGAATTATTATCAAAATCAGATGATGACTGACCTTAAAGCCAGGTTTTCTGCCCCTTTTCTTTGGGACCTTGAGAGGCGACAGAGTCTCAACGTAGTGACTCTGGAACTCCAGCTTACGGATAGGAGGCCGTCCTCTCTTCCTACCAGGTACCTTACCCTGGGGCCCCGCTAAGAACTGGGGGCCGAGAGCGGGAGTCTGCATCTCTGAGCCGGCAGACAAGGTACTCATCAGACCTGAGAAAGACGGGGAGATTATTAAAGTGTAATTTCAGAAATAGCAGGAAGTGGCAGCTTTATACTTCACGCACCACTGCTTCAGCTCAAAACTGGAGCGGAAACTTAGATGTACATGTGAGACTACCCCCTCAACATACTCTCTCACACTCTCTCTCTCTCTCACACACACACACACACACACACACTCCCACATCTATAGGAAATAGTAGAAACAAAGCCACATAACGCTTTGTACTCCACCACACCCCTCCCCCTCTTCAACTGCAAAGATTGCAATAAATATCACAACTGCACAGAGACAAAGCCACACACACACACACACAGACATACACACACACACACGCACACACAGGAAGTGAAAGCAAAGCACATATACCCATAACACCCACATAATCAAGCAATGAATCAAGTGTGCATTCATAAACACACACACAGCAGTGGTTTCAAGTGTTTGTCTTGTTGCCATTCATCCACATGACTTTCACAATACACCCCCCTCTCAGTCGATCCCCATCATTTCATACATGCACCACAATCGCTTACCTGATGTGGCCTTTGAAGTCGCTCTGAGTTGACTGACTGCTCTTTTACAGAGGCTGATGTTCTGCTAATTAGCTGTCCTATTACCTATTATTCTTTTCTCTCTTTTATTTCTGACATGCCCGATTATATACAGAATTGACTCGACTTCCGTACAGAGTTGTTGTTGTTAAAGAATAAAATCCTCTTCCTGTGATGACAATGTTTGTTATTGCAGAGAGAGGAAAAACAGGAACAGAGACAGACAGAGCACGTGAATATGCATGATGCCTTCCATCCTCTTCCTCTCAGACCAAATCATATAAAAAAAATTTGCACAAAATTATTATTCTGAGCATTGCCTACCATGCACACAGCCGTCTGGTAATCACTGTCTGTGTGACGCTTCACTCCAGCAGCAGGTTTCTGAATATTCCCCTGATGGATCTCCAGCAGTCTGCCTCCACTGTTCTCTACCGCTACACACTGTCAAGACACCGGCAACTCTGCGTGTGCCTCTCTCTCTTCCTCAATCTCCAGCCGCCTTCCTCCGAAACAACCCCCTCCTCCCCTTCCCTTCTAGCCTAACTCCCCTCCTCTGTGTCCCCTTTCAGTCGTCATAGCAACACGCCTCTAACATCCCGCGGCAGCCGGCAGACATGCTGAGCTCAAAACGACGTGTGTGTGTGTGTGTGTGTGTGGCTGTGTGGGACTGTAATGTAATTACAGTTGCTGCAGCTCAGGGTTTTTCCTCTTCTGTCTTCAAAAAAGGCTTAGAGCGGGTGACAAGGGATTCAAGCTGTGCAGTGTTTTGTGCTGCAAGCGTCGGGGTTACAAACTGTAATCTGTCCTCAAATTATTTCTGGAGAAATTCAAATGCAAATTTCTACACAGGAGGCATGCTCTCTTAAAGCGTCCAGTCCAAAAAATTGCACCCAAATCCAAATATATGTTGGGTTTTTTTTGATCACTTGTAAAAGCTTGAACTTTTCTTATACAGGCTGGCTTTCAGGTAAAGAGATCAATTTTTCTGTAAACATCAAAAGGTTCTAGCAGAAGCCCTTCAGGATTACTCTGCTGCTGTTTGTTTGTGTTAAAAGATCATATTTCTGTCAATGCCTTCCTTTTATTTATAGTCTCTCTCTTCCTTTGTGTCAGCTCATGTATGCTGCTTTTGTTTTATCTATAATAACAAATCTGCACATGGAAAGAAAAGAAGACCAGCCAAAGGCAAGGTTGTATGTGTTTTATCCACTGAGGAGCAGGTATTAAAAGGAAAACCAAGCTCCACAGTGCTTATTTGTTCTTATTGGCTACAAGTGTGGAGCACAAGGCAGGTTTTTTCCCTCCTTCACCACCACATTATCGATTAGTTTCGCTCAGGTTGCTATGCCAGTTCCTGTTCGCGGTCAAAGAAGCCACATTGGTGGGTTTAAACACTCAATCAAAATCAAGTTAACCTTTCACAGGGAGGATCAAACGCCTGCGTGCCCCCGCTCGCACACACAGCCGCTGCCAGCATGTAAAGAGATTTGTCAGGAGTCGGCTGTAAAGCAGTCGCTCACAAGCCGTTTTAACACTGAACGTGACAGGCCAAACAAATTGCAGTATTTCATTACTTGAAGCCCATACATGATAATAAAAAAGCGACAACAAACAACGAGGTCAGGACAATGAGGCTATGATACCGAGTGCTGGCACACATTCACACATTGACAGTAATGGTGGGAGGCCCGTGTGAGTGTGTGAAGAAAGGGGGCCATAAATCATAAAAGTAATTACACAGTGAGATTAATCCTGATGTCCCTCCTCAATCAGTCCTGTCCCATTACGGTGCATCACATTACAGACAGAGACAGAGTGAGAGGGAGTAGATAATCATCTTTTACTTAAAAAGAATTGGATATTGGGGGGGGGGTGGGTCATTAAAAGTGGCTGACAATATGACACAACATCGTTTTTTTCAGGGGAGGGGGAAGATTTGCATCACTGCACCACACCCTAACACAACACATTTGGGGCCGCGGCCTAATTTGTTCATGGCTAATTAAGCAATTAAGCGATCGGTGAGCCTCTACGCCCAATTTAGTTGCCCGACGAAGGGATATTGTCTCCTTTTGGGGGCTGAATGTTGGAGGAAGGCATCTGAACGCTGCTGGAGCCAACTGTTATGGCCACTGTAATGCAGCAATGATCAGCAATGATTAGCATAACTTAATCACCGGCTTCGGGGGATGGAGATTTGTGTCTGTTTACACTTATGCAGCGGGGAAACTGCGATGAAGTGAGTTATGCTAATGCCACACTAAACTGCACACCTACACACATCTAAACACACACACCAAAACGCACACATTAAATACTGCATTTTAACTTGAAACTATACACTCTCGCCTGGTGGTAGAATAGTGTGTATCTATGTGTGTGTGTGTGTGTGTGTGTGTGTGTGTGTGTGTGTGTGTGGGGGGGGGGGGGGGGGGGGGGGGGGGTGTTGTTTAATCATTGTAACAATGTAACAAACCCCCAGAATTTATTTACAGCTCAGGCAGGGCGTCACCATGGTAACAGACAGTGAAATTGGATCCTGCACCAGAGTCATGTGATAAGGTGGGAATAAATAAACGCATAAACAACGATGTGCCTATTAAACAGGCAAGCTCACACACGCTCGTATACATGCACATACACATACATACACACACACACACACACACACACACACTGCCCCTCCATATCTCAGCTGTGCTGCTTCATAACACAACACACTCCAGAAGACAAGGAGGGTGAAGAGTGGTGCTCTTTTCATCAGTTATGGGTCGGGGGGAAAGAAATTGGAAAGTTTGATAAGGTACATCCAGGAGTACTGAACTCACAAACATACACACACACAATAATTCTCACACACTTTACCTAAAGTCCATTTTTAATGCAGGGCTTTTGATTGTAACGAGTATTTCTACATTGTGGTAAAGCCTATTTTACTTAAGTAAGGAGTCTGAATACTTTTTGGCCAAATCACCTTCAACATTAGGTGCTGAAAATCACTTTTTAATGATCAGTTCTTACTTTGTTTGCAGATATCAGGGCCCCAGTTTCTCAGTCTCCGCCTAACTGGCTCTGATCCCGCCTCCAAGTCTACCAGCTGCCAGCAGCCCCGCCCCTGGTCGTCACGGCGATCAAGGCGCAGACGGAGGCGTACACCCTTGCTGAGGACACCGGGCAACCAGGAAACAGGAGGAGGAGGAGCGGCCAGTTCCAGGTGGGAGTCAGGGTGGAAATCCCGCCCTCCTCGCAGCCTCATGCCCTTGCAGCCCGCCAGGGGGAGGCGAGATACATCACACTGGAGAGCCAGGAAGAAAAACACTCAAAAACAACAATATCCATCAAAATCTGGGAGGTGAAGAGCTTGTCTGACAGGTCTATACGTCTGCTGTCTAATATAAATGAATTAACACCTCATTTTTCAATCAATCTGAATTCTTACTAATCACCCTTTGCCCAAGATAAAGTGGTCCAATATGTGATTATCCAACATTAATCCTGTCCTCTACAAATTAATTTCAGACCTTTCAATCCTCAGCCAAAAATGAGTGCGAAAAAAGCAGGCAGACTGAAGGAAAGATGGAGCTGGAAAGGTGGAGACAGAGAGAGCGGAAGGAGCTTTAAAAGAGAAAAAAAGACACTGGTGGAGGTGGTTGTGTAATTACCAGTGTGTGTTCAGAGGTCAAAGAAATAAACTGGAGGCTAATGAGAGAATATGGCTTTGCTAATGATAAAAGTATTGGGAACAATGCTTCTACTGTGCTGTAAAGTGAATGCAATTTAATCTATTGCCTTATTCTGCCACTAAATATTATTTTCTGTTTGGTGGTTGTGAGTTCTGCAGTAATTACTGCTGAGACTTTACCCAGAGCTTTATTTACCACGGGGAATAACATGTGCTGTTTCACATCTTATTGTGTCTACTTGGAGGTTAAAGAGTGGGGTCCTTAAATTACAATCAAAAAAACACACACAAGTGCATCAACAAAAAGAATCAACCGATTCAGGACATAGTTTAACGTAGTTTTTGTAGAAAATTTCACGTCATATGTGCACTCAAGAATTTTCCTCATATCATATTCACTGAATCTTTACGTCACAGAATGGGTCTTATGAAGAGGGTAATGTACAACAAGTCGGTTATTATTGCAAAACGAACACCTACTGGATGATGCAGGTCTTTTGCAATTATGACCTGCCGCTCTTTGTACATTATTCCACTTATTACACAGCTTTGTACTAAAGAAAGCAACAGTTTGACACACAATGCTGACTTAAAAATTATTTTATTGATTTAAAAATTATTTTATTGCTTATGCTGCTTCAGAAATAATAAACCATAGAATTGACCAATCAGAATCAAGTATTCAACAAAGCCGTGTAATAAACTAATGTCTGTGTAAAGCTTGCTACTCTCTACCTAGGCACAGTGGTGCTTTGAACTAAATGCTAACGTCAGCATGCTAACATGATGACAATGGCCATGCTAATGTGCTCATGTTTAGCAGGTATCATGTTCAACATGGTAACTATCATATAGTTTATCAACATTTGGTGATTAACGGCCTCATGAGTTAATGTTATTAGTTTTGCAGGTATTTGACGTCTTGGTGATTCTAGAGGAGAAGTCGGGGGATTACCAAAGACAATGGGATTCATCCTCTGGGCACCAAGAATATGTACAACAAATGTATTGACAGTTGACTCAACAGTAACTGTGACATTTCACTAAAGTGAACATTAAACTAAAACGTCAATCTCATGGTGGTGCTACAAGAAAAGTCAGAGGATCACCAAAGTCAGTAAGATTCATCCTCTGGGACAAAATTGTGTATCATTCCACGTGGTAGAGGTTGAGATATTTCAACGTAAAAACTTTGGCCTGCTGATGGTGATGGATTCACCCTCTGGGCACCATGAATGCAGGTACCAAATTGTGTAGCAGTTTCACAATTCTCAAAACAAGCTAAAATGCGAGAGAATGAGGGGATTCCTAAAGTCAGCAGGATTCATCATCTGGGGACCATTAATGTTTGTACAAAAAAAACCCCACAGAAATCCACCCAATGATTGTTGAGATATTTCAGTCTGGACCCAAGCGGTGGGCCGTCAACCAACGATCAGACCATCACGCCCCCAGAGTGTTAGGAGGACGTGAGAAGGTGACAATTGTAAGAGAAGAAGAAAAATGACCGGAGGTATTCAAATGATTTTCTTTTTGAATATCATGCAGATTTAATACATCTGAATGTTTCATCAGTACCTCTACCAAATGAACAAAAACCACATCCATAAATTCACTCCATCCACATAGCAATGTTTTTTGTTTGTTTGCAAAAAGGATAAATATCAAAGGAGAGTTATGAGGGAGAAAAAACAGGGACATTAAAAGAGCAGATGAAACATTGTTTAGGCTGAACTGCCAGCTTGGATCAGATTGGAGATTAAAAAATCTGCCCTCGACCCCAATATTTCATATTTACCAAAAAAAAAAAACTGAAACATCAAACACTGATGCTATAAAAACATGAAAGGGGATGGTTCACACACACACACACACACACACACACACAGCTGCTATCTGAAGCACCGTGAAACAACCCGAATGAAAAAAAGTTTTGATTTGATGAAATAGAGTGCAACCCATCCAGCACACACACACACACACACACACACACACACACACACACACACACACACACACACACACACACACACACACACACACACACACACACACACACACACACACACACACACACACACACACACACACACACAGGGGAATGCTTCTGTTTCTATCTAAAGGCTTTGAGTCCCATAAGAGCAGAAAACTACTTTATCTTGCCACTCTACCAAAACACTTGTGGCTTGGAGCCTTGCCAGGAGTGTAGCTATTGGGGAGATTTCTTTAACATAATCAAACATGAATGGACACACACACACACACACACACACACACACACACACACAGCCTTTTCATTCCCATAAGCTGTGGAAGACACAACCAGTGATGGAGAAAGTGCCTGAGTGGATTGAGAGAGACTGTTTTCTCCTTGAAGGGTGCGATTTAACTCACCTGACTATCATCACCTTCTTCACGGGCTAAAACTGCTGCTGAGGCTAAACATCTTCTGTTCTCATATTACATTTGTCCAACACAAACAGGTCAGAGCAGAGTTAGGGGTACTAGCATGACCTACATTATACATTTTTCAGGTGGAAGCGAGATATGTCTACATTTTGTGCAAAGTTAAGAAAAAGCCAGAGACTATTTTTATGAAATTTGTAAAAAAGAAAAAAAGGATTTGAATTATCATATGCACCTTGTTTGAATCAAAAAGTGGAATATTTAGCATAACAATGCACATTATCTAGTGGCCTTTGCATGAGACTCTTTTGCCAGTTAAGTCCTGGTATGATCACAGATAAATCATTATTTTATAGTTATGTTAATTAGCAACCACTCTGATGATTATTTACTTCAAAAGTATACAAAATTATTATTTACTTAAAATATACAAATTGCCCAGTGCAATTTTAAGTTGACGCAGTAGTTTTTTTTTCTGATCATCAGTTCAAAATATCCAATTTATAATCACAGCTCACGAGAAAAAGAGACGATGCAGGAAGTGAATTCATGGAATTTCTGTTTAAAAACATGATTTAAACGATTAATTCTAAAAAAAAAAAAAAAAAAAGATGCAGACATATTTTGCTGAGTGACTGGTTGATTAACTCACTAATCATTTCAGCTCTATTGGGTTTAAACAGAGTAAATAAAGAGCACAAAAGCTGGCAGAAAATCATCCAGCCCTCTGCTTTTAATCACACAGCTGACCTTCGTCTCCTCAAGGCCAAGCTAGTGTATTCGCCGTGAAAGCGCCTTCACTCACACTTATATAGTCACTGTAAAAGGACCTATAATGTGCCACCCTGTAACTATTTACCCCCTGCAATTCAGAGCTGACCATCTCTATTAAAACCCCCCCTCAGACATTGCCTTACAAGGGGAAAGAGGCTCTATACAAACTGTGGAATGTGCTTGTGGTTGTGATTGTGCCATAACAGCAACAACTTCAGGCCACTCTGCAGCTCTCTGCACAATGAAATGATGGATCACAAACTGCATCCACGATATAACGTGACCTCGGGTCCTGGTTTTAGCTCCACTGTCACCAAACGTTTTTGATCCATGGATCCAATGGATAACATGAAATAACATTAAATGTACACCCACTGTGGTTATTGAAAATGTTACCTGCGTGGACCATTTCTTTGTGTGAAAACCAGTGATGAAATGTACTTACATATTTGAGGTACTTGTATCTAACTTGAGTATTTTCTTTTCATGCTCCTTTATTTTATTCCTTCTACTCCACCGTACCTCGGAGGGAGATCTTGTAGTTGTTACTCCTACACTATATTTTACTGTTTGTTAATAATTACTTTTTAAATTAAGATTGTTGCAGACAAAATCTATGAAAATAGCTGAAACCATTAGTCCGTTAGATAATTGCAGATAATTAATCTCCAACTACTTTGCTTCCCAAATGTTACAGTCTTTTGCTGTAAATACTTCAATAACTTTGATTTGTTTTTCACATCTTTAAAGTTTGTACTATTGGTTGAACAAAACAAAGCATTGTGACCAAGTCACTTTGTGCTCTGGGTAATTGTCACGGCACTTGTTATTATTTTCAGATTTTTTAACAAACCATTTAATCAATCCATTTATTAAAAAAAAATAATCAGAGGATTCATCCATTTTGTCAATACTCATTAGTTTGACTCCTATATGAAATAGTTTTGAGCTCCACCTCAAACATCCAGAACAGTAGAATCCACACACACACACACACACACATTGTGGCCACAAGCAAATTTTATCTAGTTTCACTGGAGTCAACGGTTAACTGTCAGTATATTCAAATTCAACCCAATAAATTTGACTTATGGAAGAAATGTATACGTCTGTGTGTGTGTGTGTGTGTCTGAGTGAGTGCTGTTGCCAGTAACACCACACATTAAAGACACAGGGAGGTCAAACTTCCTTGGCTATCTTAAAAACGTTCCTTTGTGCATAAAGTTCTATAAGCAAATAAGGATTTATCAGTAGTGTGCAGCCCACTGCAATCTACTTGTTGGTGTGTCGTGCCAGAATAATGAACTTGGCCTTAATAATGAATGAATGCTGCAACAATGACCACAAAAAAATCACAAACAAAATCCCATATAGACCATAAAGGACGCATGCGAAATCAAAGACTCACAGTCAATCCTCTAATACATTGTGCCATTAACAAGCAGCATATGGCAACTGTTATTACCTCTGAACAAGGGACTGAAGTGAGTTTATTGTGACCTTGTTGTAGGTTAGACTACTAAAATCTAATCCTATAATAACAATCTGCACATAATAAATGCACATCCACGCCTTATTTGTACAATAGTCTGACAAACACGTTTAGAATAAGGCTTCCTAAGTTCCTTTTCGTGATGGAGTCATATCTTTACCTATCTCGATGGGGCTGATTCAGGTATCCATGTCTCCACAGCGGGCTGCGTGCAGACACCGATCCGGTGCATGGAGCAGCAGAAGCGGCAAGAAACACCGGGGAACTCTCGGCGTGGGTCCCACCGGGTTCCTCCCCTGCAGCTGCGGCAGAGGGGCGACAGAGAGCCGCGGGCTGGTCTGGAGTCAGCAGGGCGGGAAGCAGAGCCGCAGTTTGACCTTCACGCCGCTGTCCGGAGATTTGGACGCGACTTTTAACGTCCTCAAGGGCGCAAGTTTGCTGGGAAGCGTGCGGTGACGGCGGGTCTGCCGGTGAGGATGATTTTCCTATCTGGTGACTGAAGCTGCGCCTCATTTACCTGCATAGTGGAGCAGACAGAGAGCGGGAGACAGCACGGGAAATAAAACAGGAGCTCTCAAACTGATCAGGGTCAGCCCCCTTTAGATGACACTAAAATACTCCTGGATGGACATACAGTGTTTGAGTTCAACCCAAACAGAAAGAAAACTACAGAATAATGTCTATATTACACTTCACCTCTTAAAATATTACTTTGTTACACTGATATAGCTTTATATTGCATATATGCAAATTGTTCTCCTTTAATGGGTTTCAAATTACATGCAGGAAAGGTGTTAGCTGTCTGGGAAGGATATCAGCTTCAGCATTGTGTTATCCAGAGAAACTGACCCCAGACTTGCAAATCACACAAACAGGGAATCCCCACACCTGCTTCTATGAAGAGGAAACTGGTCTGCATAGCAAAGCACCTCTGACACCCTCCTCCGCAACAGGATTATGCACCAAGTCAAGCAAAATAAACTGGAATAATTAATGTGGTAGCTAATATTTTGATATTTAATGTCATTTCAATTTTTTAGGAGTTAGGGTTAGTAAAAAAAAAAAAAAAGTGACAGTATCTCATTTAAAAGTTTTTATTTGAAATGATTTTAAATACAAATAATATATTTTTTCCATTTACAATGACAGTTCCTTTGTAAACAAAAGTGGCAGATAGATAGTCATTGGGTAGTTTGTCCAAACTGAGGCGGCCTGCCGGCCAGTCGCCTGGACGAGGTCTGTCATGGGAGAGATGGTGACGTATTTAGCCTCACTGCAGTTTTTTTTTTGTTTTTTTTTTTCCACACAGCGTAAATCACTGATGCTACATTCTATTGCAGAGCGATAAATACTCAGAGTACAATATTACCTGTTAGCATAGACCTGCCTCGAACACACTTACAGGAGGGTATAGTGCGCGCTTGTGAGTTTGTGTGTGAGTGTGTGTGTGTGTGTATGTTGTGTCAGGAGAGCCTGCCCACAGATATCCCTTCCTTTCTCTCTCCCACACTGTCATGACACACTAGTATATACCGCACAAAGTAATTAACTGTTGAGTGTGGATACTCGTGGTGAAAAGAGAAGTCATTTCTTTTAAAAACTGCCAAGTGGTGGACATACAGTGAGAGCCCACAGAGCTACACAAGGAAGCTCTGATTTTCTTTTTTTTCCCGTCTTTTTTGCGTCTAACAGATGTAAAAAACCAAGGTTAGGATGGAAAACGAGACAAAGACATGTTACATTTGTTACAACTACAGTTAAACTGGGACAAAACAAAGTAATTTTAAATGAAAGGGGGGGTTCTCTTTGTTAGGCAGAACTGCTCTGTATTCTTCAAACAGGAAAAAAACGAAACAAACAAAAAAAAAAAAAAAATTCCTCCAGGAGATTTGGTGGTGGGAAAAAAAGGGTGAAATTGGCAGTTGTACATAGAAAACTAAGCTCATTCTGCTTAAGTGACTAAAGAGAAAAGGTGCTGGACAGAATATGCTTAGTCTTACACTAAATTTAACAGGTTTTGTTTTTGTTCAAGACACTTTTCAGATCATGAGTGCTGTGCGTCAGGGACCTCGTACTGCAGTCCCTTTAACACAGGGCCGGTCACATGTCACCGTACAACTGCTAATCCTCTCTCAGCAGACAAACCTGGACTAATTAGAGGCTTTGTCATGGCAAGATCGCTGATATGTATTCCAAGATTTAGTAGCTATAGGTTACTATGAAGAGACTAAATCTAGAACTGAAAAGAAAAGAAAAGATTTTTTTTACAAACAAAAGAAACTAAACTTTTTTTTCTGCTCTCCCAAGAATCACTGGTGCATAGCACCCAAGGACTTGTATGTTGTGGTATTTCAGTTGTATTCATAAGGCCTTTTCGGACAATGAGTATACACTGGAATGTGCTACAATTGTAAAATTAAAAAAAAAACAAACAAAAAAGGATGAAGAGAAAGACAGTCACTTCTCTGAAAAGCCACAAGTATGTATTTATCTATCTATCTATATATATCACTATATGAGCCTCTTGAAAAAAGACTGAAAACTCACAACTTTTATGTAGTATATGGACAAGAAGAGTACTCATAAGTCAAACAAATCTTAACACTGCAGGTTTTGTCATCCCCCCCCCCCCTCGCCATTATACTTGAGGGGACAATTCATTTGAGGATCCACCTGTTTAACCAACAGTTGTTTCATTCAGAAAATTACAGTTTGATGTGGATCACAGGGGCAGAACAGGAATCAATTACAGAACTGACTGGAGATCGTCCGTAGACGTCTCCTTCGACAAACAGTGAGCACAAATACATACAGGTGACTGGCTGGTGTAACAGTGCGGGAAAGAAAGAAAGAAAGAAAGAAAGAAAAAAAACGAAACAAAACGAAGAACGATGAGACTCGACTGTGTCCCCGTGCGCTGAAAGGAGCAAACGTCCCAATGGTCGGCTCGGGTGTGATCCCCGACGAATAGGGCTAAAGCTCACACTTTTAAGTGTACAATAGAAAGTATCATTGGTGTGGAAAACATTGGCGCCGAGTGATTTTAAAATTAGGAGCGAGAGCGTAGCCATGATTTCCATACGGAGGTCATGTGTTTTTTGTTACTTCTGCAAAAGGAATCGGCTGTTGTACATCCCCTCTCCCCCTCGAGAAAAAAAGAAAAGAGCCCAGATAATAGGTCCTCCAGTCCACAGTGTGTCAATCTTTCACACCTGTACAAACACATACAAGGTCACAAACACACACACACACACACGTCATTCACTCACATTGTAGTGCTCACGCAAGCACACTCTCACATGCACATCCACTCTCACATACGGGCCTGGGTAAGTATTCACAGAATTATCTTCCGCCAGCGACGGAAAGCGAATGAACAAGTCTCTGTAGAAAAGAGGAAATGGAGGGGCGGGGTCACAGTCCATGTCACTGTAAAGATAAAATGGAAAGGGGGGGGGGGCTCTGTGTGTAGAAACTGTCCCTGGTGATTCTGTGTGTGTGTGTGTGTTTGGTGCGTGTGGCGGAGCACAGCTTTGCTGCTCCTCGTTCGCTGCTCTTGAGTGCTGTGGTGGGGTCAGGAGTAGGTGGCCAGTCCATGGGGGGTGGAGGGGCGGGCTGAGCTTGTGTGCGTGTGTGTGTGTGTGTGTGTGAGAATCTGCATTTAGTCGTTGTCCTCGTCGTCGTCCTCACTCTCCTCGATGCCGTCGCTGTCCTCCTGCTCCTCGTCCTCCTCCTCTGTGTCGGGGATGTCCCACTGTGGGTGGTTGTCCAGCATGGCCTTGGCCTCGTGGACCTCCAGCTGGTGGAAAAAAAAAAAAAAGTAGATATTTTAGAACATGAAACATTTTGTCTTTTTACAGAAGCACAACACCTTTGAAGTCATTAGCCATTAAAAAGCAGTGTTCAATTCCAAGGAATCTGCAGAATGTTAGGAATCTCAGGTGCTTTCACACATGTAGCTCAGTTCATTTGATCCAGACACATAGTTGCCTTTCAGTTCTGATCAGATCAACTGTTTTTTTTTTTTTACTGGAGCTGTAAACATGAAGTCCTACAGGTCGGGTTGTTTAATCAGCACCAGAGTTAAACTGACAGTTTTCTGACCAGCCTAAACAAACCAAACGGCACCAGAGTTTGACTGAGGCTTAAAAGAATCCTGCTTTTGCTGCCATCTAGCTATTGATCTCTAAAAAGTAATATAGCGTCAACATGAAATCACTGTTGATTGTGACGAGTAGTCCACCAGAATTCAAACTTTGAACTTCAACCCGCCAGTAAAATTTTAAAAAAGGCTCATTTTAACAGTTTTACAAATACTTATCAATTATTTTACCAATTGCAGAAACATCACACCTTAAGTGTGCCCTAGCTTAAATTCTGTTAGGTGTAAGAATAAAAATACAACAGTACAATTTGTGCTACGTTCGGATTATTACAGATCCCCTTTTTACCAGCACCTTGGCAGCAATTAACACCATTGTTCAGCGAGCTGCTGGTACAGTCTGGGAATGGCCTGTGGGCGTATTGTCACAGCTCTGTTAACAGTTTTGGCCAGTGACAGACAGACTCCAAGATACCAGACACACACAGACACAGACAGACAGACGAGGCTTTCTTGTCACCTTGAGTGGTTTGATCTGGTCCAGTCCAAGATAGGAATCAGAACGGAGGATGACAGAATATTGGTAGTTGCCCGTTTTGGAGGGGGCTGGAAACTTCAGCTCCACCTGGGGAACAACAACAACACACAAGAAACACACACAGCTGTCAAATCCAATCACGGCAGCGCTCACAGGGCATGATTGCTCAATGTATTCAGGATAACGCTACAGTACAGCATGTGACGGTGCTACACACTGAGGCTGGATTATTACTGCTGATGTCAAAATAAAATTACGGCCGCATAAAGAAACCAGGTGACTGCCATCAGCAGTTAAAGAGGGTTCGCCTTTTTTCTTTCCATCAAAATCAGAAACAGTAATAGAAGAAACAGAAGGAGGTAAACCTGTAAAAGGACAAACACTAACAGTGTCGGATTTGAAACTTAAAAAAAAAAGACAATCCGCTGTCCAACACTGATGACGCACAATCATTTTGCCAAAGAGGGAAGCAGTGCGGTAGGTAATCACAGATGAATGTGATGATGGGGTCCAACTGTAAATATTAGACCAGAATTACCTCTGGCTGGGATTACTATGTCGTGCAATTACATATGGCAAACATCTAATTATCAGCACAATGAGGCTAATTATTATTCAGCGTGTGAGTGGAGAACGAGCCTTGAACACAGCGGCAATTTACTGCCCTGTTGAAAAAAAAAAAGCGGCCCTTCACACACACACACACACACACCCCAAAAAAAAAAAAAAAAAAAAAATCTGTCAAACACAGCGTGTACAGGGTGACGTGACGCACACAACAGGAGGAAGTGTTGATACGACACACTAATTGATTGCTAGATGGTGAAGTGTTATGCATGGCCGGGTCACCTCTTGCCATTACATTCCTTTAGAGTGGGGACAGCTGGTCATGCTTTGGATGGATTTACACACGCCTCATTAGGCTTTTACCTCGCTGCCAGTCCTTATTGTTGCTGGAGAACACCAGGATCAGAGGTGCAAATTGTGCAAAATAAACACATCCGCACACTCCTCCGAGGAAATAATGACAAGTGCAAAGGGTTTCCTAGCAACAGGACCGCACCGTAGTGCGAGGGCCTACGGCGCGCAGGAAACAAGAACCATGAACACGCACACTTTAACTTGAGACCTTTTTACTCCAGATGGATTATAGCATAAGCCGCAATATACCCTCGAAGCACTTTAATTTGGCAAACACACAGATCTGACTTTATACTACTGTCTATAACAATGCAAATGAAATGCAAAAATGAAATGAGCGCTGAAAGGCAAACTTATCAACAATAAATTCTACATTAAATTAATGGTTTGAGTGACTTATCAGAGAAAAATGCCAAATGTTTGCTAGATCCAACTCCTCACGTGTGCTAATTTCTGCTTTTTATTAGTTTAAAATTATTGCAAATTAAATACATTTTGGTTTGTTTGATTATGTCTCTTTGTTGGAACAACAGCAGTATATTAAAAATGTCCCTTTGGGCTCCCCAACAATATAATGGGCTCAATCTTAAGCCATTTCATACACTAAAAAAACCAAGTCAGACAACGTTGACAGTGTCACACTGCACAGGCATACGCTCTCCTCTCCTTTGCTAATAAGGACAAAACATGCAAACTGACCTCTTCTGTGTCTTTTAGTGTGCAGACGTGGTAGGGCATGGAGACGAGGGTCTGATCTCGGCGGTCAGCGATGTAGAGCCACCACCACTCCTGCTTCTCCTCGGGGAAGTAGAGGCTGTAGACGGGGTGCGTCACCTTTGACTTGGTCTCGAGCAGGGCCCGCTCTCTCCGCTGGATGCTCTGCTGCAACGCCTCCCACTCCTGACGGGCAGGTGCGGAGAGTGGAGGAAGAGGTTAGGTACCAGCAGTGTTTCTCGATCGTCTTCTCAGCGGGACGGAAATCGGGGTCATCTCCGGCCAATCGTGCACACAGACAGAGAACTGCATTTTTGTGCTTCCATGTTTGGAATTTATTAGGACCGGCGCACACGGCACACTAGTGAATGATACTTTTGTCATATTGCTCAAAACTGAAGCAGACATATGCACCCATGTAAAGTTCTCTGACCTCTTCATCGTCGCCAGCCATCTCATCCACCTCTGTGTCACTTTGTTTGTCGCTGTCTTCGTCTCTCTCGCTGGGAGAGTCCTTGTTGGCTTCGCCCTCGTCCGACTCGCTGCCCTTGTCCGAGGCCTCGTCGTCTTCCTCCTTCGCTGCCACCGCCGACGCTGCAACCACCTCCTGTGACATCAGTATCCATAGCATAGAATTAATGATGTAAGTGACGCAGTTTTTCTTAAAATAAAATGACATGTTGATGCAGTTGCAGTTGGGATACGTACATTTCCTGCCACGTTGCCATTGGCCTGCTTGGCTTTGGCAGGCACAGGAGTGGCCTTCTTCTTGGTTAACTTTTTCTTCTTGGACTTCGCTGTCTTCTTGGCCCCTTTATTCTTGTTCTGCCACACTTTTGTTTTGGTTTTATTCGCGTCTCCAGGCTTTACACACAGACAAAATAAGGTAAGTATAATAATAAAAATAACATATTTTCTTTTCTTTTCTTGAAACTCAACGATATTTTACAAAAGGTTAAAACAGTCATTAAAGAAACCCCATAAAAACAGACAACACAATTTTGACCTAAACAGAGTCAGTGTGTGTGTTGTCTAAACGGGTCTTCAGTTGACATGTGCTGAGTGTGTGTGTTATCCTTACCGCATCCTCTGTAGTGGCAGCCTCCTCTGCTGGGCACGGCGTTGCCTCCTGCTCCTTTTCAAACACCTCCTACACACACACACAGTGCACAGACACAGTTAATTCATGGCCTTCCATGCATACAGACAACAGTACACTCTGGTGGTCATCCGTGGAAGTGCGTCTCCAAGAGGGGCAACATAAAGCATCCGTTTTATTCAGAAAAGTTGTGTTCTAGTGACCTGCTGTTATTACAAATGATGTAGATGTGGTTGACCAGCTGCAGTCATTCCTTACCGCCATCCGTTTTCTGGTTAAGGTGACAGTAACTGTGACAATAGAGCCCGCTGTGATGTTATTGCTGTCTTCATCATCAAGGACTGCAAAGACACAGTGAGATAAAGAAAGGAGCTGTCAGTAACAACTTTTTTGATTACTCATGAAAAATCATACTTTAGTATCTTATATCTTCAGTTAAAGTGGCACAGAGTAAGATGGTATTAAGAAGAAACCATATGACCACCTGCATGAGGAGGCGTTTAGGCTGCAGACATGTCACAGCTCGGCTAATGGCCAAACAAAGTGTGTTTGAATGTGCAGATTTCAGGACTCACCCTGCAGTTTGGTGTCCATGGTGATGTGAGGGAAGCTGCCCAGCACAGCCATGACCTCATCGTACTTCTCCTCCCCCAAGAAACGCAACATGCTGCGTCTGTCAGAGTCCTTGAGACTCACCAGGTCCTGGAGGCTCCGGACTTTATACTAAACAAGAGGAGGATAAATGATCCGTTGACCCATTGAACAACAAAACCTCTCATCTTTCTCCAAATTGCTGAGAAAAGGACACTTGGCAGTTACCTTCTTAGAGATGCAGTAGCGGAGGTGCTCCTCCTCAAAGTGAGGCAGCTGCAGCAATGGTGACTTTGACTCCTGCAGACCCTGCACTATCATTTGGGTCAGCTTCATGCAGTTCTCTATGGTTACGAGTCGAGGAGCATGGAAACCTGCAGGCATGCAAGCCAGGGCAAACAGAAAGAAGAGAGTAGTATTACTAACAAAGAACCATCTCCTTGCTCGTATATATCTGCACATTTATCAAACAGTGGGCAAAATCATTAAAGAAGTTGTTATGTGGGTTGACGGCTTGTGAGAGTTTGATTCAAAAGTGATAACTCCTGCTGGCTGTAATCTGGATGTGTGTATACCTCCTCTGCTGTTGGCCATCATGGTAAGCTGACAGCCCACGTTGATCATCTCCTGGAGGAGAGCTGGACTCTTCCTCACCACGAACCTCTGATCTGGAACAGAAAGACACACACATACCATGTTCTAAGTAGCACTTTTGACCCTCCTAATATTGCATGTTATTTCATCAGGACATATTTAAGTATTAGAACAACATATTATACAATAAGTATATAGTATATGTAGCAGTTTGTCATGTTGTTCCAATACAAATGAAGATGGTTTCATAAGTTCAACGTGAGTTAATGTCAAAACCTGGATTTTGGGATAAGAAACTTTTTTTTTTATAAATCAGCCCTCTGAGAGAAGCCTTTTGAACAGCAATTGCATACTTCTTCAGATAAGTAAAACATAATTTAATTATTTCAGATTTTAGTGTCCTACCTTCCTCCAGCTCCTCTGATACGTCCATGCGTGCCAGGTGAGCGAGCACCAACACCCTGGCCTTCAAACTATAAGGATAGCAGAACGGAGGCTCCTTCTTCTTTACGTTTATATTTCCCAACTCGCGGATCAGCTGCAGGACAGGTGGGAGACGTTGTTTATGACACATACTTGAGCTGAATCTGGCCATCTCAAAAAGTGTTTCCCTCTGAATTCAACACACAGGGGCACACATCTGCGCGTTTCCCTTCCGATGAACTCGCACATGTATGCAGTGTTTGTTATCACCTGTGGCACTTCGATGTTGTCTGTTGGTCGTATGGTGGCTTCTTTATTGCTGCGAGGGTCGAACTCGAACGCTGCCGTCAGCACCATGGCTAACCCTGGAGGGCAGAATTAGCCAGGATCAGGATCAGATGATGAGAAACTGACCTCCATACACCTAACTTTTGACTGATGTAGTCTACATGTATTCTAGGAACTGATATATTAATCATTACACAATTTTTATTGACAGGACAAGTTAGACTGAGATTATATATTGATCCCAGGGACACTTGCTATATCCCAGTTTTAGTACCAGTACAGCTTAATTGTGCTTGTGTTTGGTCAAAGTCTTGTGAGTGACATTGCATTGTATTGAGGGGAAACTCACGCTTCATGTTCATGTTGGGCGTCTTGTACATGAAATGCATGAAGAGCTGGGTAGTGTTGATGAGGATCTGGTCTCCACTGTATCGGATGGAGCGGTACCACCACGTGCCCTAAGATACGGGGAAAGAAGCAAAAAAGAAACACAGAGGGACAGTGAGAAATCCAGAAATCCAACTGCTTTATATAATATATTACACAGAATCTGACTTTGAATCATTGTGAGGACTTACCACAACAACAGGAAGGATGACCATGAAGGCTAGTCCATAAACCAACAGCACCTGGGAGAGAAAAACACCAAATTGAAAGTTAGACCTTCAAAAGCATGCATGGCCTAATGCACATCTAGCATACAAGTAAATCAAGATTCATCAAGGTTTATCAATTAAAACTATGTAGACGCAATCAATAAATACATACCAGCATCGAGTTCTTCTGGTCAACAATCCAGGCAGGCAGGGCAATACCAAAGCTGGTTGCTGGAGGGAGAAATAAGATGTAATAGACAAAAATGGTAAAATCCTCTATCTACACATAGAAACAGAACGTCACCTGACACCATGACAGCCTGAAAGATTGTTTTCCTCTTTAAAATGTTCAAAAGAAATGTAATTACTGACATTTAAACCGCATAATCTGTTGTTAGAAGGCACCAAAATCTGTGCAAACATGCTATTTTTGGTGCCCAGTGATCAGTGTGAACGCCCACAGCATTAGCGTGTGTGAACGTGGGAGACACATTTTCATCGTAGGCTCTGGGTGTCAGCTCACACTGGAAATGAATGGGCTGCCATGTTTCGGTTCATCTCCATTGTTTAACATATTCAGGCGTTCAAGAGGCTGACTCACTGACTCATCAAGCACAGACGGTGCGTCAACACATAAAATGGCAAAAGCACACTGTGGGATTTAGGGTAGCCTCACTCACCTCCTGGACCATCTGGGTTGCCGTATATTTCCCAGTTCTGCCGCGACTGTTCATTGGTCAGACTGTGGGAAAAGACAAGTACACAGATGAACCAGTCACCTCAGACTGATTAATCCCTATATTGATTATGCATACAGATGCAGTCTTTCTGTCTGGCTAATGAAGTCGAGATGGGAATGACACTTACGCAGCGTAGGCTTTGGCAATTCTCATGAACGTGGCCTCATCGCCACCTTTGTCAGGGTGGTACTTGAGTGACAGAACACGGTATTGCTTCTTGATTTCTGACAGCGATGCGCCCTGGAGACAGAAATACAATTACAGCAGCTCCTTACCCGAACACATGCAGCGTAACGACTATTACTACGGAGTCTCAGAAGTCTTGAGGATGAGATTTTTATTTTATTTTTTTAATCTAACACAAGTTATGGCTCCAATATCTTGTGCACACAAGATGAAGAGTGTTTTGAAGGACTTCAGAGGCTCAGTAGAATACAGCAGAATTTATGTCTTGTGTGTGTTTACCGGGTCCAAGTTGAGGACTTCATATGGATTGTACTCCTGGTACTCTCTGTCCAACTTGGACACCTTGTAGGCTAGTAGCAGGAACACAGCCCAGCCAAATAACAAGGCTGCTTTCCTGAAAAATGGCAAGAAAGAAAGAAATGAAAAGAAAGTGTCACACACAAATGTCTGTGTTCTCTGGAGACAGTATCAGGCCTGTCTGATTTTTAATTATTATAACTGTTTGGAGTTAAGATGTTCTGCAGAGCAAATCTGCAATGCAAATCATCTTTCAGCTTTTAACACTGCAAACACTGGGTTAGAATCTGAAAGACGACAGAGAGCTTATCTTAATATACTGCGTACAAGCAGATGGGCAGGACAGGTTCTGACATTGTTGTTGTTTGGTATTTATGCATGGACGTTGAACTTGTTTCCATGACAATGGCAAAACCCTATGGCCTGCTCTGCAGCATCTGTTGCCATGACAACCGCTCACTAGCCTGAGTTGAGTGAGTGGCTCAACCAGAAAAAAAATACATGCTGGATTCCTATAATAAATACAATCATTATGATACGGTTGTGAAGAGGAAACAGATACTGTGATTTTGAGACAAAAGCTGCGACAATCATTTGGATTTATTCCACTTAATAAATATGCTGGATGCTTCCACCGGCTCAGAGCACAAATGCAGCCATGCAAATAAAGAATTTATGAATTTTGAGAGTGAAAACAGAATGTAGGTCCACAGAGTGGAAAGTGGACGTATGAAGACAAACTTAGAAGGCAGAGACAGAGCAAGGAGGAGATGCTCTCTGACAAATGAGTGGGAGAAGATAGACAGAGTGAGACACACTTGAACATCCATCTTTCCATTAACCCACACACCCACAGAAGGAATAAACAACACTGAGGAAACAGGCTGATGTTAAGAGAAATGTTAAACAGCGCAACACCGTGTTTACACAAACAGCACACACGACTGAGAGGTTTATACATGAAAAACACCAGCCAAACCTCTGCCAAAAAAAAAACCAACATAAAACTCGCACTTCCACAGATGCATATAAGCTCCAGTCTGCCAGCGCTATGGACACCGTGGTCTTTGCCTCATCTTCACACTACAGTCACAACATCTCTGTCCAGCTGGAAACACGGACAGAATGAACTAGTCAGCTAACAGCCAACAGCTCCAGTGGTGGGAGGATGATTGAGCTTTTTCAATGCAAACAGCTCAGGCAAGTCACACCCAAACAACAGATGTGATGTGACATTTGAAGGGAGCCAAGAACCGAGAAAGCAAATCTATTATTACACTACCAAACAAACAGTGGCTAATCATATGTCAAGACATTTATGTGCAAGTAATCCAACTGAAGCTGCACTTGGATTGGAGACACAAAGCTCCACAAATAACTACAAACTGAATAATTCAGAAGCAATCTCAGGCCAACTTTGAGTAAAGAGGGCGCGATCAACTTTTTCGAGATGCTGCCATGTCACCTGAAAGCTGCGTGTCGACAAGCATCCGCACTCCCCGAATTTGTGCACATCCTGTTTGTACTCACAATGGCAAGCTAAAAATCCGAACCGCTTTATGGACTCACTTTAACGTTGGGACAATGCTCTGCTGTGACTTCATCAGCCTGAGCCGGTACCACAGACACCTGCCATGTACCCTCCTCAGGCTCTTCAGACGCAGTTGTTCTGGAAAGAGGACAGAAAGAGAGACAAAACCCACACGTTAGTAGCATCAAACACCCCCCCCACACTTAATGATCTTAATGCCACAGTAATTTGGGTGGGATTACTGTTGCTTAGAGGTATTTTAATTCAAGGAAGAGTGCTATTTTCATTTATAAAACATCAGTATTGTGGGTGTATCAGCCAGGCCGGTGGACGCTTCTGCTGCTTCAGGTGAGTCCAGAAATTTAGATTAGTATATTGTAATGTAGCCTGGACATGGGAAGATTTAGTGTGATATCAATTTAACAACTGTTAACAGCATCTTAATCTCCAATCTGTGGTCTGTCATTCAGCTATTCCAAGTGCATCAGCTGAGCAAACTTTGCTAGCATATGTTACATAACCCGTGCTAGATATGCTCTGTTGTTGACAAACAGATAGCTGTAGATAAGGAAATATCTGGATAAGGTCAATACAGGCACAAAGGCAAGCTTGAGACGCTGGCTGTTAGTGTTGAGGCTTTAGCTTAACTAAACCAGCACTTAGCTTCATGTTTACTCACTGAAGTTAGCAGCACTCGCTAGCTTTGTGAGGTTAAGCGGCTGGGCAGCCACTGGGATGGTTATTAATAAAGCTGGTAAGCAGACTG
Source organism: Pempheris klunzingeri (assembly GCF_042242105.1). Lineage (NCBI taxonomy): Eukaryota > Metazoa > Chordata > Actinopteri > Acropomatiformes > Pempheridae > Pempheris > Pempheris klunzingeri. The sequence goes on from NC_092029.1 coordinate 9,470,075, forward strand.
TGTCAACACTGACAGACTTGCACTGAGCCCCGAGCAATTAAAGAGAAGAGACGTGAACACCATCTTTTGGTAACGTTTGCTAGCGAACATTTACAAGTTAATGTGACGCTAGGTTAAGTTGTACAGCCTCCGTATCTGGTAGGAAGCTAGCCACATTACCAGACTGCCAACTGGTGAGCGTTTAATGTGAAACTACAAGCCAAGATGCTGTGTGAACACTTCACGTTACAGTCGCTGAGGTTAGTTAACGTTAGTTAGCTAAGTTAGCACTGAGCCAGACATCGGGCCTTACCAGCATTCTGATCCCGGGGCCAGAGGTAATATGTGGCTGGGATCACAATGAGCCCGACGAAGGACGTTAGGAAATAGAAAAAAGTGTTGCCGCTGTCATCGTACTGGAACTGTTGCCCGGCCATTTCGTAGCGGCGCTTGGGACGCCCTTCTTCTCCACCGCTGCGCTTCCCCCTTCTAACCCAATGTGTGCGACTTGACAGCCCGTTAGCTAGCAAGCTAGCACCCAGCCAGCACCAGCTCTGATCATCGGTGTACGTGGTGTACGCCTGCGCAATGTGGCCTTTCTTCTTCCTCTGTGGGCGATTCGGCGCCTTTCCTGGGCGCCGCTGACCCCTAGCGGCGGCGAGGGAGCTGCGACAGGGGAGCTGAGTGTCAATGGATTTCTGGGCACAATTAATATTGCCATGCTATGCAAATTGACTTTTTAAGGTCTTTTCAAAATAAATGTGTCCCCTGTCTGCCTAAAGACCGCTAAACTATTAGAAAAGACCGTCCTCTCTCTGTTTTCTTTAAGACTGCCAAATGGGTTCGATGCCAGACTAAACATGTTGGACTCTTGCACTTATAAAAGTTTTTTTTTTTAGCTGAGAGTTCCCACAAAAATCCAAGAATCATCGCTTTATTCAAAAAAGGGGACCACTGGTGAAGTGTTCTTTCAAGAATGGGTCATGGTTTTACAGAATGAATATTTGAATTAATAAATATCTTTATGTGATGAACATATGCTAAGAGAAAAAAAGATGTCAGCCAATACCCCACTCATCAGGTAATCACAGTATACAAAAATACAGAGTGGCTATTTCTATTAAAGTTTTATTATTTACATTTCATGGAGGGGAAAATAGAAGTACAGATTGTATTTTATTTTTGACAGCACTGCATTTTATTTTTGTTGAAGTCAGTGCAGCTGACATTCAGATATTTGCACATTGTGCTTGTTTTAATGATTTAACATTTGTGCCAATCTCTATTTTTGTAGATCGCATTGTCGGTGAGATCTCATCCTATACAATGATGTACACGATTTAAACGCCTGTTTTTGTATACTGTAATGGTTTGTTAAGATAACTAAGATTAACAGCAAATACTGTGGACGGCACAATATGTTATCATGACAAAACTCAAAGGTAGTTCTACATTGAGCTGCTCAATAGGATTGGCTACTTATTTTCCCAATCATTGAACTTCCATTAGAGATAGCAGAATTTAACAGTGAGGCTATTTTCCATTCAAAATAAAACTGATATCTTATTAAGCTGTACTTTTCAGTAAGGGGTTTATTTTTAAGTCTATGAAGAGATTGGCACCATCCATTTTTGTCTGTCTATGTGATCAAACATTTCCAAGTCACATTAGCTATTTTTTCTGTAGGTTCTGTTATATATACACTACAATATCATCCAGAGGCTTGCGTGCCAAGTCGGGCACTGTGGCTTCAGATGCAGGATAACCTACAGGAAGCAACATCAGCAGCTTCTCATTAACTGGCCGTCTGAAGAGGAGCCTGAGTTGGGGGCCGCAGTTCAGGGGCGTTGATGTGACCGTCACAAGACCCACGTTCTGATCGGTAAATGGGCAGAAAGAACAAGCATACGTCAAACACAAAATGTTTTTTTAGTTTATCCACTATTTTCATGCATTTTCGAGAAGATGCATACAGTTCTATACACACTCTTAAGTCTATCTTTCTTGTTCTTGTTTAAATGGCATTTATGACCATAAGAGAACAAGAGTAGACTCATCTACATTTCAGTGTGTCTTTACCTGTAATGCAGCCAACAGGATTCCACAGGATATGGAGACACTGATTTCATTGTAGTAATGTGTCTTTTTCTTGCCGTTTGGTAGGATGCCATAGGTCTGTTTGAAGATGAGGAGCAGATATGGAGCGATATCCAAGTACTCCTTGATCCAGTTTGTCCTGTAAGAGGGTGTGAAAGTAGGAAATGTAGTTAGACTAATAATCATTATGTATGTATAGGATAAGGGGATGGGGATTGAATGCTGTCAGTGAAGCTATGTTCACTTGTTCTAATACAAATATATTGATATAAATGTGTGCGTGCTCACTTTAATCTGGCCAAATCATTGACCCATTTGTCCCCCATCCTCTGACGGTAGTTAACCTCCTCCTCCTCCTCCACTATCTGTCTGATTTTGTGCTTCGTCTCTGGGTCTGACACCACGATGAACGTCCAGGGCTCTGTGTGCGCTCCACTGGGGGCCGTACCTGTCCAGAGGAAGGATGAGGTGGAGGAGCCAGTGGACAGAAAAGAATTAGAAAGACAGAAAGATTACATAGCTGCTATGTGGCGCTACATCAAAATGTTTTATTTTGGTTTAGAGCAGATTAACAGTGCATTTGTCCTCTTAAATTTGCACCTGCCTGCAGTGAGGATGACATTATCGATGACTTCTCTTGGGACCGGCTCTGGGCTGATGAATCGCACTGACCTCCGCTGGTTCATCAGTGTGTAGAAATCCCTGGACTTCTCCACCATCGTCTCTTCGGGGTAACGTGGTGGTGAATAGGGCACATGCTGACAGTCTTCCTCCTCATTGCTGTCTACCCAATCACCATCCTCTAAAAGGATGACAAGCAGAACCAGTGATTATGGAGGGTTAGAGTAATCTCTAATCAGGCAAAAACAATTACATTTTGCACATTGTTTAAGTACATTGTTACCTTTAGAAACCAACTTTGTTATCTCAAAATGCCTGGGTGCCTGTGCCACCCAAAGAGGCACCCAAAAATCAAATGCAAAGTGAATTTTTAGCTATAGCCTTACTAAAACCTTAATATCGAAACTACGGAGATTAATGGATGGTTAAATTCATGATAATCACTCAAAATCAACAGGGAAGGCGCATAGAAACAGCTGCTCACAGTCTTTCTCTCCCTTTCTATGAATATGTAGCTTAAATGTTTCGGTAAATAAAAAATAGTAGCCAGAACAAACAAGTAGAGGCTTTAAATTATCAAATAAATCTGGGCCTTGTAGAGTCATAAGTACGACATTTGCCTCTGAAAAGTAGTGGAGTAGAGGATAAAATATGCAAAGACTAAAATGAAGTACAAATACTGTAGCACTTTGAACTTGACAGACAGCGTAACAGGGGTCTTTCACTGTGATTGGTCTTTCTTCTGTGACAAACACAACATGTGCTAAGTCGGATTTTAGAAAACAAAAAGAAAATTCAAAGCCTCAGAGTCAGGAGTAAGAGTAACCTTTGTGGAAATGTAGTGGAGTCAAGATGTACAATATTTGTCTTTTGATAAAGTGAAGTAAAGGTCATCAGTTAAAAAAACAACTCATGTATGGTACAGAAATGTTCTAAAGTACAGTAGTTAAGTAAATGTGCTACTGTCCACCTGTGTCTGCCACAAAGTGCATGATTTTTTATTTACCAAATTAATGATTAACCCAGCTGTGGATGTGACTATCCAAAACTATTCCTAGAAATCAATCACGTCCAGCCCTGTAAAGTAAGAAGAGAAAGTAAGAAGAGAAAAAGTTTCTGCTCAGCTCTCACCATCTTCTTTTTCTGTGACTTCTGTGTCATCCTGTAAGTCCTCATCCACCCACGGTCTAAAGTCCCCTTTAGACGCCCTTTCAGTTTTTCCCTGGGTGGTCGAGGTGGTCTCCGTCTGCTGCGATCTCATGAGCATGAAGCCAATCACCAAGCACAGAACCGCGGCCAGGACGGGAGTGAGGATGGACAGGACAGCCATGGCTGCCAGAGAGAGAGAGAGAGAGAAGAGGTCAGCCTGCTGGGATCCTGCTCGCTCCCGCTGCTCAGCCAAGCGCAGACCTGGTGTTGTGAAACACTTGCAGTGTTATCTCAGGTGGGCCTATATAAGAGAGGGAATAAAACAGCCCTCTGTGGCTGGCTGCTGCTTGTTTATGTCTGAACCTGGCAGTGCTGGAATGTACAGTAACTAAGCACATTTACTCAAATACTGTATTTAAATAGCCTATAAAGTTGAGGTATTTCTACTTAACTTGAGTGTTTCCTTTTTTATGCCACTTTCAGCCTCTACACTTTGACTTTAATTAAGATTATGGATTTAAATTAGATTTTTATGCACAAAAGCTATGATGAGCTCTAAAAATGTGATGTTTTAATATAAATCAAATTGCCCAATTAGTCGATTGACACAACTATTTTCACAATTGCTATTTTTTCATGATAAAATTTCACACAAATGTAAAGATATGCTGCGTTTCTCTTTAATCATTTATTTCAAGTATGTTGTCATTATATATTTATGATCTTGGTTGGGGGAAAAAAGCATTGTGATGATGTCGTTTTGGGCTGCGGGTAATTGTGATAGCATTTGTCACTATTTTCCCATTTTTTACAAACCAAACAATCATTTGATGAATGGAAAAAATAATCAGCAGATTAATCCGTAGAGACAATAAATTGCAGTCTGATACAAAATAGTTGAAATAAAGCTCCAACTCAATCAACTACAACAGTAAAACTCTGATTTTATATTAATGCATGAGTAATATTACTCTAATGATATAGGGTAATATAGTATAACAGTCACAGGGGATGTTCTTCTGCAGTACTTTTTATACTTGAAGCACATTGTCCTGATTAAACCTGCATACTTTTACTGAAGTAACACTTTCAATGCAGGACGTTTACTTGTAACAGAGTATATTTACAGTCCAGAGTGGTTTTAGTCATTTTACCAATAAAGGATCTACTTCCACCACTACTGGAACCTGATGAACATAGCTGTTTTCTGCAGAGCAGGTCTGATACTGATTAAGGTGGTTAACGATATGACCAATGCTGCAAGTGAGCACAACGATCAGTCTATAGGCTCATCATCAGGAAATCAGACCATGGCCATCATAAAAAAGTCTAGGCTGAACCCTTAAATGTTCTTTAAAGTTAATGTTCCACTTCTTCCCGTGTTGAGCCCTCTATGAGTTGTTACATTAAGTCTAAAGTTCATATTCAATTACTTCACTAATTACAGTCTATTCCTCTCTAGAGTTTTGATATACTTAAACGTTTTCCAACAATTTGGCTCTTGTCTGTACATAATAAGTCATGCAGCGAGAGCTCCAATTGACAGAGCAGAAAGATGAGTCATGGTTTATGTTTATTCATGTTTAGAAACTCTGTTACTGACTAGTGACCCATACAGGACCAGGTTTGAAGAGTTGGACTTGTGGACACCCGGTGCAATCATTAAACTTGGATTGTTTTGCATAATCTACGGAGAACTGTGCGTTAACCACATGCCAAAGTGCATCATTTATTGCGCAGCATAAGGCTGTACACTGTACACAGCAAAATATGTTTGGCATATGCTTGTATTGCATAAAGTGTTTCTGTAGAAAAAAAAAAAAAACTCCACATGACCAACAGGTGGCGCAAACTCCTCTCTATAAGCCAGGCTGAAATCTTTGGGTTCAGAATTGTACTCATTTGGAAACATGCTGGTGATCCAGTATCAGTATGAGCATGTCAGCCTTTTCTACTAATCAGTGTGTCACACAAATGTGCATAATCACTCAATAGATACAGTTGAGTGAATGAATAACATCAGCAGGTGGCGGAAGAGCATGGCTAGAATTGGGAAAGACCCTCTGCTGAAGCTTTCTGGCATCTGCTGGCTCTTCAGTGCGCGCGAGTGCACAGACAAGCACCATTGAGGGAATTTGGCTGGCGCACTGCAAAAAATGTCCACCTTAACAAGTAATGTTATCACCTATCACTCTTTGGAAATCTTTTTTCCTCCTTAAACAAGCTTTGGGACCTGCTAATGGCATCTTTCAGACTCATTTCAAGTGCGCTCGGTTAAAATCATTGCAGAACTTCCATCAGTAATTTGCCATTTTTAGCAATAGTGGGATGTCCTGCCATGTTTTATCATCATTATGTGAAGGTGCCCTTGTGAAACAATGATGGAAACGAGCAATTTCATGCCTCTATACAAAAAAAGAGGTTTTCTTTTTTAAAGGGGCACACAGATTTGAATTTTAACACGAGACACGCGCCTAAGATGCTCATTTCTTGCAGTGTACGCTCCGCCTTCTCGGCTGTCTCCGGCGCTGCGCTTTAAATAGCAGCTGTTTAAAAGCTCCTCACCATTCTCCTGTCTCCCGTGCTGCACTCAGCCCCTGTCCGCATCTCAGTCCCCCCCTTCATTCCAACATTTCCCAAATAAGAAGCTCGCACGCACCGCAATGTCGGCCGCCAGTACCGAGACTAGTGCCCCGCTGCCCACCGCCGGCAGCCGCGTCTTCTTCCAACCTTCCACCGGGGTGGGCTGCGTTGGGTCCGGCCCCATCACCACGGAGGACCCGGTCCAGAAGAGACAGGGCAAAGTGACGGTCAAGTACGACAGGAAAGAGCTGCGGAAGAGACTCGTCCTGGAGGAGTGGATCATCGAGCAGCTCAGCGAGTTGTACGACTGTGAGGTGAGTGGAACACAAATCTGAAATCACTCAGGGACGGTGCGCACACTTATCAGCGATCACCTTTGAGATCAGTAGGGACATTTTGGGAGACAGGAGGACGAACACAAGTGTAGCCCGCTGAATGCCACACAGGGACACTGCCATTGAATACCTGCTGTATCAGTCTGATGGGCTTATGGCTTAAACCCAACCTATCACATTTAGATCCCCGTTGTGTCTCACCGGGTTTACGCTTAAATGAGCTACAGCTGCTGCTCATCTCATCCGTAGATGCTCTAATCCTCTGTCTCTGCAAAGGTGTCAGGATAACGCATCCACATTCACCCCCAATAAACAGTCTGTGTCTGCGTCTTTATTGGTGTCTCTTTGTCTCCTGCAACACTGATACCTGCTGGTTTATGACCGTGGCGAGAAAAGCAGGGGTGTCTGGGCAGCACAAAAGCTGGCTGGTGTGATAATGTTGCTCGTTGCAGAACTGCTCGACACTGACTTTGATCATCCCTGTCGCGTGGGGGGGTGGACGGGGGGAAAGAGAGGGATGGTTGGTTCAACGAAAGCGAGAATGGGAAGGGGAGTGCGAGGGAAACCGCACGGTTGCACCTTTTACGCACCACTCGCGTCGGTTCTTTTCTTTATCGAGAAACTGCATTCTGCAGTGGATTTATCATTTATTTCCTCTGCACCTAAAACTCAGTTCTAAATAGTCCTCATGGGCAAAAAGGCACGATAAGAGGCAATGCTTGTGTTTCAGTTTCTCTGGTTGTGTCGAGCGACTCTCTGTGTGTTGAAATTAATTCCGCTGGTGTTTTTGTGGCAAATGTCTGACCTTTTAAGCCCCTTTTCACCTTTCGAAGGAAGATCTGTCCCCAGACGATACTGACATCCCCAATTAATTTGCGCTCTCACGTTCACAAGTCGCATAGTTTAACATTTAAAGGAGGGGGGTGCCATGGGGGCAGATCTAAGTGGGTGCTGTGGGAGAGATATTGTATAGGTGATGTGTAAGTGCGTGTGTGTGTGTGTGCCCGCTGCCACACACAGTATGCTGCCAGAGCCAAGTGGGGGGAGGGGATGGATGGAGAAGAGGAAAGAAGGGCAGTGGGTTAAGGATGTGCTGATGCTGTGACTCTCCTCGCCAGCCAATCATCTCCTCGGGCTCTGACCCCTTTCCCTTGCAACAGAGGGTCTGCACACACACACACACATACACACCACAGGCATACAGTCTGTCTGTCACCTCCAGACTCAGCCAATGAGAGATGAGACAGGCGGTGTGAGCGTGCATCCACACGTGCCTGCGCACATGAACCCGTCAGGCAGCACTGAGGGGAAACGCGTTAATTTAAATATGATGAAAGTGTTTGAAGGTTGGTGTGTGTGTGTGTGTGTGTGTGTGTGTGTGTGTGTGTGTGTGTGTGTGTGTGTGTGAGAGAGAGAGAGAGAGAAAGAGCCTGTGGGAGCACTTCACTGCTGTGCCTGTGGTTATTCATTATTGCAATATGCTGCATCTTTGACTATTACCAAGATTAATGGTAGAGTGTGCGCATGTGCAGAGGGGGAATCACCTGCACAAATCCCAGCAGGACACTTAATGCCAACATGGAAGCTTTATTGTCTGTCAGTGCACTGCCGTGCAAATATTTCTTCCTCACACTGAAGGCAAATGGACTGCCTACATGTGTGTAAAGCCATTACGACTTCCTGCGGCTCCAAACCGCTTCACTCTACTAAAACATTACCAAAAAAGTATCTTTTTGGAGCCATATAACCCCAAGCTGCTGATTTTTTTTACAGCTGTCATCTCGTTTGCAAGCTTCCTCCTCTCTTTATAGTCCTCCTGTGGTTCTCGCTCAAGTTGCAAAGAGCTGCATAGCCCGTCTGAGGATGGACTGGTTTACATTTCAAAGCCGGCTGAGCTCTTGGCTGCATGTCAGTCTGCCATCAGCAGGTGTGCTTGATCTACAAGTCGTGTGATGCTTCCCCGCGTGGGTCGACTGATCCATTTGATGTTTTGATGAGGGCTGGAGTGCACCGGCCCAGTGGAGAGTCACATCTCGATCATGCAACATTTGCATTTCTCCGCCAATGGATGTCGACGTGTGATTTGTTTAATGCAAATGCATACTTGACTCAGTTGTCAGAAACGCTCTAGTCCTGCATCCCTGCAATCTTTTTTTCTGAATATCGCAGCATTCCTGTTGAAAAAGACTTTGCTATTGTCTGTAGATGTCCCTTTTTCCTTAAATTGAGTTTTAATGATGGAAGTTCTGGTCTCCAGATTCCAGTGTGGATATTCCCAGCAGCATGACATGTTATGTCTTTCACGCAGCAAATGGGATAATATCACATGATATTCCCCTGGCTCTCTGCTTTTGTTGCCAGACTGATGTCGCTGGAGCAATCAAAGTGTTGACTGGTTCTAGAAAGACAGGGAAGCTGGCAGGATTTCAGAGGACAGAAGGTAGTGAAACAGGTACATCATTGTTGTGACACTTTGTCACTTCGGTGCATTGTTAAGGCTCACTTTGATCTGTGCATCTGTCTGTTGGTCCGTGAATAGATAGATGACAGCTGTGTTGGAGCAGGTGGACTTAACTGCTTTACTGAGGATGTTTAGTCACGTGACAGTAAACAGGAAGTTACACCCCAGTCATGCCTGTTAACACCTCCATGTGCAGACCTAAGATAGACTCAGGAGTGTGTTTTTGTGTATGTGCTGACTATGTGTGTGTGTGATAGACAGATAGAGAGGGAGAGACTGCTGATTTGGCTGTGCCGGTCTGGCTTAAAGGTCAGCTTCTGTATCAGTTTCATAAGAAAACCTGATACCAGAGATCATCACAGTGTGTGTTTGTGTGGGGGCAGTGCCTGTGCGATGATGCTGAGAGTACAGGAGGGTAAAGGGTTAACCCAGACAAAAGTGAATGTTGTTTTCAGTAACACATAGGTGAGAATTTGTTTTCCAATTTGGCCTGTCTGAAATATTACAACATGTCTGTGTGGTAGATATGAAGCCACAAATAGAACCTGTTTAGCTTAGCCTGGCATAAAGAAGGGCAACAGAGGAAACAGACGATGCTGTCCAAAAGTGCCTGTTTCTAGTCGTTATGCTAAGCTAAGCTAAGCTAAGCTAAGCTAAGCTAAGCATCTCCCAGATATAAACCTTTTTTTTTTTTTTAAACTATGAGACAAAGACATTTACTTACAAATAAATCAACAGTCACTAACACAGTGGTATCATATCTTCTTGCAGTGTCTTATTATCTTGTATTTTGTCCAACACTGGTTTTAATTTGCCTTGAGCCTCTGTCCCACTCCTCCCCTCTCTTCCTCCCCTCTCTTCCTCCCTCTCTCTGGGCGATGGGATAACAGAAGGTGAGTTCTGTCAGAGATGGATTCCCCTCCGTTCTCCTGGGATATGTTGCTGTTCATTTTGCTCTTCAAAGGACCGAGCGGAGAGAGCAGAGAGGAGAAAGAGGAGTGAACAGAGAGGAGGAGGGGGGTCCAAAATTGAGAGAGAGAGAGAGAGTGAAGGAGAGAGAAAAGCAAAGGAGCCAAGTGCTTTTTCTATGAACAACGAGCAGTTTTGTTACGTTCCATCACTGCTGTAAATTAACAGTGAATCAATCTATAGTTTGATTGGGGCAGATCATTTTCATGGTCCATTAATGTGGAGATTATTTTCTCAATTCACTGATTATTCATCAGGTCTAAAAGAACAAGATGCCTGTACATATATTTCCAAAGAGCCCATGCAGATGTCATCAAAGTGCCAACATTGTCCAACCAACTATTCAAAATCCAAAAAATATTTGGTGTATAATCACACAAGACAAAGAAAAGTCTTCACATTTGGGAAGCCGGAAGCAAAGAATGTTTGGCATTTTTGTTAAAAAGTATAATTATTTTTAAACTTATTGTGTCACCTCTAATCTTGATTTCACCAAAACAGAAAAATCCGTCCTCCTTCTAGTCCTCACTGTTGAATATTTATGTAGCTTTGCAATCCCATGAGTTAAAAACTCCATCTTTTACACACCCTTGCTCAGAACCTGTGAAAAAAAAAAAAACACTAGCCCACTCATTCATCTCGTAGTCCACTACGAGAGACTGGACCAGACTGTATTGGAAAGCAAATGAATGCTGAGGTCGACACGAGGTGATCAAAAGGCAGAATGTGTGTGTATGAGATCACCTCACCACAATCACTGAAGGCTGTTGAGAAAAAGACTTAACTTGATGTGTGTTAGAGAGTTTAACAGAGTGGCTAACTGTTACAGGTTTGCAGACTCTGCAGTTTCATGTATGTTGTTGGGGTGCATGCTGCAGAATAAGGGGACAGAGATAATGCCCTACTTTTTCATGGCTCAGCGTCAATAGAGACCTGCTCAGTGAAGCTTGTTCATGTGTACAAGCACAGACACTGCCAACATACAGCACCCTGCCCTCGGGCCTTGTGTGTTTGTGTGTTTATGTCTGTCTCTGTGGGTTTGTATGGATGTGCATAATAGGCCCTGCATGCTTTTTTGGGTTGATGATATTCCGTTGCTCTTTGGCTGATACGGGGTGGCGAGCACACACGGGTGCTTTTCCATGAAAGCCCTTGTACTCGATTGTAGCACATGCACACACACACACAGGTCAGGGTACATATTTGGACCAAATGGAGCAAAGGGAATGAGGAGACGGAGCATCTTCTCATAAATAACTCTTCTGTCCACTGCTCTCTTTCTCTCTGGATAATCATTACAACAACATGGGCCTTTTGTGTATCTTGCTTTGTGTAGAAAGGCTGTCTCAATGCAGTGTGTGTGTGTGTGTGTGTGTGTGTGTACATATGTGCCGTGGACAAAGGAATCTGGGTTTTGCTGACCACTGACGGTCTTCATCTCTTTCTGTCTATATCATTATCCCCTCCTCCCCCTCGCTTGTCCTGTGACCTTGTCGGTAACATTTCTCTTTGCTCACCTTTCATCTTTTTTTTCTCGCTGGGAAGGAGAATGGCCCGTGTATCATGTGAACCTCATAGGGTAGCAGAGTAAGCAGTGCAATTCAACCCAAGTCATTAGTGACGTTCAATAAGTTTAGGAAAAGATCCATGGATAAACACACACACACACACACATATTGACACAGAAGACAGAGGTATTTTGTTACCATTGAGGTTACTGGATATACTGCCTGTATATATACTGTAGACATACTGGTGTAAGCAGACTATAAGTTATAATCCAGGCTAGTCTAAGGCTGAAGGTATGTAAAAAGGTGTTGCTTCATTGTTTTTCCCTTTATTAGCCCATTCAAATGTGCAGCCATCACCTCGGCCAGTTGATGGATGTGATTCAGTTCAGTGATCAATTGAACGCTTCTCATTCTGACTGATGACAGGAAGTGGCCTGAGCTTGATTACCTCATTATTCTGAAAATGGCTGCTCCCTGTTACACCTCTGGGTCCATTTTACACCAATCCAATGTGTATTACGATCTGCCAAAGGTCAAAAGTGCACAGAAGGAGAAGGGAGGGAGAGGAAAAAGCTGTGAGAAAGTGTGGGAATTGAACAGGAAAAGAGGAAGAGAAACACATGCACGCATAATAAACTTGGACCCAGAGTGGCCATCATTAATTTGACGATTAGAGCCAGGCATCACTCATTGGGAGATTTAGCAAGTCAATTTGATGGTGTGTTTAAACGACTGACCCTGATGTGTTTATGGATCTGGCGAGGAAGGTCATTGTCGGGCTTGTTATGTGTGCTTGGGAAGCCAGACAGTTACCTCTGCCATTAAAATTGCATCGACAGAAATAGCTCGGCGTCTGTGTCCGAGCACGCGTTGACATATTCCATCTAGCACCTGCAGACACATACGTCTGCTGCTAAGCAAATCAGAGGTGTTGACAAGAAGGCCTTTTAGCAAGAAGGTGGCCACCAGCTGTTGAAATAGTTCTAAACACACACGCTGCAGAAAGGTGTCAAATATCTGGCTAAAAAGCAAAAGCGAGCGCAAAGGTCACAGTGTGTTTGTTCCCCTTTCGGTCGTCCCTCCACATTCGTCATCCTGCTGTCATTCTCTTCACTTTTCCTCCTCTTTCAACTTCTGACCCACCGGGATACCCACCTACCTGCCTTTTATCCACCTCCGCCTCCTCCTCTCTGTGATTTTCCCTCAAATGTTCTGCTCTGCTGCCATTCCTGTGGCTTTAACATGGGTGTGGATTAGCTATTTTACGTCTATTGTTGGAGCTGTTAATCACATACCCTCTGAATGGACGAAAAAGGTATAATTACTCTATAAAACACCATGCTGGAGGATGTCATTACCCCTAAATGCAACAAAAGCTCATCAACATATGACAAGAAATTAACCAGAAGAAAGGTATCATCAAAAAACAGTGATAAATGTAGAAAATAGAAAATGATCTATCTTTCTGTCAGTCTAGATCCTTTCCTGTTCTCTTTCTGTCCTCTATGGTTTCCCACTTTATTAACCCTGCATGTTGTGTTTATGGGCTTAGTTGTGATACTATAATGATATCATGGTGGTTTTAGATGTTTCCACCAACCCTGGGGAGGGATATCAGTCTCCCAGCTGCATAGAAGAGAAGATATAAAATGGATAGAGTGAAAAATCTGGAGAGAACAAAATGTCCGCAGGTTATTAACTTGAATTATAGGCCTTGCAAATATAGCCCTGGAGTCCCAAAAGATTTAGTGGTACAGAAAAAGGAGCTCAAAATGGCAAGTGCAAGTGGCAATGACATAGTGACATGGAATGGCATGCTTTCCATTTTAATAATTTAGGATTAAATTTATGATTGTTCAGCGAATTGGTCTTCAGACTTGTTTCAAACAGGATGTAAGCTGCAAAGGGATTAAAAATTAATAGATTATAGGGAGAACCAGATACAAATTGCGCAACCAGAGTTGCAAAAATGAAAAGGCGCTGAGAGTGTGAAAGGAAGAGATGTTGACTTTTCACATTCGCACACTGACTTTCTTGTCTTCCTATGACATCTCCTCCCATCCCAAGATGATCCAGTAAATCACTGGTTTCATTGTCAGCAGGCCGACACAATTTATAAACTGGCTGTGTACTAACACTGACTCACCCTCTACGGCTGGCACTGCGAAAAGATGCAAAACACTGCCGTCGTTCACACGTGTCTGACAGAGGGAGCCTGAGAGATGAGGAGGAAGACGGAGAGACGAAGATTATTGTTTTGCCTTTCAAAATCAGCGGGGTGTGTTTGTGTGGGTGTGTAGTTTCCTGTGTGTCTATCTTTGCATGTGCTGAATCTAGATCCAATCAGTAAGCAAGAATTCCGGTGTATTAAATGTTGAAAAGATAACTTATTCGTAGTAAGCTGAGTTTCAGTTGCCATTGCTTATACTCTCTGACTTCACAACAAAGCATTTTCAAATTGCCTCTGAATGTGAATAAATCCATTACTTTGACTGGCTGACTGCTTCTGACTCTGGTGATATTGACATGTTATGTCCAGTTAGGCTGGAAGCTTTGCTTTGTACTGAGAGCAAAGGTCCAAATGGGTCCCGGCTGTCAGTATATTAGCATCAGGAAAGAACTCTCTGCCTGGTAAATACAGAAAAATGAATAATGCGCCGCCGAATCACAAAACTGTGAAATAGGGTCACAAGAAAGATGCTGGCACTTTCATGGTTGAATTCACAACAATACTTTGTCTGGGCTTTAAATCAGGATTTTAACTGAAAGAGAGTGAGGCGATTTCAAGTATGGTGACCTTGAACAGCAATAGCATAACACTGCATGTGTGCATTAGCAGCCGCACGAGGACTGTGAGCTGCTGCAATCTATCTTATCCAATACACAGAGCTTTAAGAAAGAATTGTTCATGGTGGATATGAGATACCTCTCATCAAATCTACTGTTTATGTACAGTGTGTCAAGTTTCTTCTGAGGAAGAGGGAGAGACAGAGACAATACTATTGTGGCATCTCTGCTGTTTGCAGATGATGTTGTCTTTTTCGCTGTAATGTGCATGACGTTCAAGGCAGTTTCTTGCTATGTGATCAGTCTGTGTAGGGTAACAGTCATGTTAAGGGGTGATGGCAGAGCTTTGGGACTTGTGCATATAGCTGAAGCTGCACTGTAGGCTATAGTCATAGCCAACACGTACCTCCTCAAACTGTAACCACATGTTGGTGCTACGGTGATACTGGAGCCGTGAGAACTGTTATTGCTAAGATGGGCTGCTTGTGTTCTTAACAAGTTTTCAGTGCCGCTGGAAATTGTTAATAGTGAAGACAACATTAAGCAATGTTGAAGAAAGACTCAGTAATTGTCTACTTTTCTGTGGAGGAATATGATTAAAACAAGATATGGTCTGATCAACATATAACACATGAAATCCAATGCTTACTGTTTCTGTAGGTCAAAAACTACCCTATCCATCCAGATGGAGAGCAACTTCTTCATGAATAGGAAGTTATTTTTGATGAAAGACTGACAGTACCATCTATGTGCAGTGACAATAATGTGTGCATTATAGCAAACTGTGCTGGTGTTTACAGGGCTGAGCCACAAAGCAAAGCTTTGATATCTTGGTCCATATTTAGTCGCACAAACAGACATGTAGAAGCATTACTGGGGGGAACACTTGGCCTGAAATATGTGTGCCAATAGCTAGCTGACCTGTGTCCTCATAGATCAAAGTTATGAGGGAAAATTCAGTGCTACAACCCTATTGTAGAGAAGCAACTACCACAATGAGGGATGGATGAATGATTAAGACATTTACATCACAATTAGTTTCCAAATTCAGCATGCAGAATCATTTTTATTTATGAAAATCCCCTCTAAGGATTAATTCCTCCTCCCAACCCTCTTTCTGCTGGTTCCCCTCTCTGATATACAATGTCGTCTAGAGTACAGCTGAATCAGCGTGGGAAAAGAGCTTTTGCTGCAGCAGCTAACTTTATCCAGTGAAGTCACACCGTCCGCGCTGTATTGCTTCAGCAAACTGCACCGCTGGAGTGGGGAGGGGGGGGGGGGGGGGGGGGGGGGGGGGGGTGCTTGAGGGCAGAGGAGGAGGAAGGGAGGAATAGATGGAGAGAAAAAAGAGCTGTGGAGACGCTTCTTTCAACCGTTGCACCTTTTGTTGATGCCGGTCCAAGTATTTTTTTCCCCCCTGTACTTTGTGAGACACTGCAACCGTCATAGGGAGCCTGGCAAACTCCCAGCAGCCTCTATTTGATCATTTCTCTTACTCCTCTCATGCACTGTCTGCTGCCTTTGTCCTCTTGTTCACCGAGACCTCTCAGCTATTTTCCTCGTCCCATGCTCGCCCTTCACTCTTAGGTGTGCAGTACTTTCTCCTTCATCTCACACGTCCTCACGAGATGAATCCATCCCACCTCGAGCTCCTCCTCGCTTTGATGTGACACAGCATGGCAGTGCAGAGAGAGGCAGAAAGCTGAGCTGTGAGGTTTTACTGTGTTGCGCAATCCTCCTCTTCCTCCCCCTCTGCCTCATCATCACAGTGACCCACTTATCTGCGTGCTCCCCATCTTCCTGTATCTCATTTTCTCCTCATATGTATTCAAATTACTGCACTCATACATTCCTCTCTTCTCTTCTTTCTACTTCCCTTTTGCAGTCTTTTTTCACCTCACAGTTGCTCTCCTCCCTGCACAGTCCTTATTTTAGCAAACACCCCCCCATTATTTCATTGTTTTTTTTTCTTTTATTCCTTTGTACTCCACTCTTTAATGACTTTTCAGTGTTTACAATCTCATCTGAACATTTTAGCATCTCTCTACTTTCTCTCTTTGTCTCACTGCTTTTCCTTTTTCCTCTAAAATCTTTAGCACTTGCAAACAGAGCTGTGATCAAAGAAATGCGGGCGCTATTATCAACCGGATCAGACTGTGTGTGCGCGCCCAATATTATCTAAGTTACGCAGGGGATCTGTCAGAGTCAGCCACATGCTGTGTGCATTACTGAAACACTCGGTTTTGAAATACCATTACAGGCAGAGACTGAATGTTCCTGTGCACTTCTGGAACATAGCCACACTGTCTCTGCCCGTCTCGCTCTCATACACACTCACTCTGAAAATGACAACAGATAGACAGCAGTGACGACGACTAAGCCTCCATTTTCAGCATCTGTACCCAACAACTGCCATGACTGTCCAGACAAAATCTTTTAGCTACAGCAGCACCTCTCTCGGGCTGCAGTGATGCTAAAATAACCAATGGCGTGATTTCTTACTTCATAATATAGTCTTCAGAACTTTTTTGTGTTTTTGTGCAGGCATACAGTTGTCAGCTAGCAAGGCTACTGAAAAACCAGCCCACTGACACCTCGTCCTCCATGCTGCCATTCATAGCGGCTTGCCGAGTCCTCAGCCTTCATTTCTAGGGCGAAACAAACCTCTGCTGTGGTATTTCAAGCAAAAGTTAGCTGCTATTATCTAATCGTCAACTGTACATAGTTGTCCTCTGTACAAGGACAGTTAAAAAAGAATTTTTTATACTATACTATAATACTATATATAATACTGAACCTATGCAACATAATTATATTTCTACAATTATACATAGTAGCCATAACAAAAGCCCCTCAGCACTTATCCCACCAGGAAGTCCATGCTGCTGTTCAATACAACTTAGTAACTCTAGTTCATGTAAGTAGGCTGTGAATAGGAATAATCATGATACACTAGATCGAGTGAAGTGTTTCCCTGTCACAAGGAGTTTGACTCTTTGTTCGTGGAGAGTGTTTGAATAGAGTCTGAATAGAGTTTACGGTGAGTCACAGGGTCGGGCCGCTTACATTAGCTTTGATTCACCTCATCACAGACGAACCAGACTGACATCGCTGCCGGCTGCTTAGCTAGTCGGTGAAAACAAGTCTGTCACGCATGCACACACTTTCTCTGCACACACTAAACATACTGGTTGGGCTTTCGCTTTCTCTCTCTCTCTCTGTCTCTCTTTTGATCGCTGGCCGTCGTATATAGTCGACTCAAAGTTGCCTTCATTACAGCAAACACTTGGCTCCTTGTTATCTCTCTTGCGCAGAATCCTCTACACATGAGATACACACTAACTCTCTTTTCCCGTTTTCATCACTATGTCTTTCTTCTGCATATGTAGACTCACAAATTTGCTCTCATCTTGCAACAAATGTCGTTTCTGTTCTTCAGTCATACATACAGACACACAAATTCTCTTCTCATTTCACCCTCCACAGTGTGAACTATACACTAAGTGCACTATTTTGGCACTTAGCACACAAGAGACAGCACTTTTTCATGACAACGGCAACGGCTTCACTAATATGGAGCAAAATATATTTTCCATGCATTTGTTTGTTATATTTTGGGTTTTACAGACTAGATGTCCACACATGCCACTGCACAATTTCATGTTTTCCCACCGATGACTAGCCTCCTCATTTCCATCATGCGTCACATTGTGGTAAAATATATTTTATTTGTTGTGTTTTCTTGGTCCCACATACTCATAAAAGAAATGTAAAAAAGAATGACAGCCTGTGTCTCCTTGCTGTGCTCTTGAACACTTGTACACTGTCAGGCACACTGAGATTGTTTTTTTTTAAATTTTATTTCTGTCTTCTTGTGTTGTCTACTTGCTTGGGATCATATTGAAGAATCAACAAAAAGCACCAAAACATCTCCTGTTGTTACACATGCTGTGAGAATACCTCGCTATATCTCCCATAAAATACGCATTTTCAAGATGATGAAGTTCTGCGTTGTATGAATGCCTTTTCAACCTGTGCCGCCATTCACTCTTACAAAATCAGCATAAAATAAGATCTTGTTTTGCATTATTTTGAATGTTTTCCTGTGCATATGTGTGTCTTGCCCGTCCCTTTCTGTCTCCCGGCATTGTGCGCTGTCATTTCATCACCCTTCCACTGCTGGCAAGATGGAAAATTATTTTCCCCGGGGGTAGTGGGTGTGACCTCAACTATTTTAGGCCCTCAATCACCAGCAGGACAACAAGTTCAATGTTTATCTCCATGTGTGTGAGGGCGTTTCCATTTTGTCGTGGCATGCAGTATATCTAACACACTTAAGTAGTTTTTCACAGGCTCCACAGAGGGACAAAGCCCTGTGAGCATTTCCCTGAAGAAGACTGATGGTGGTAAAAATGTGTGTATGTGTGTTTGAAGATTTGCACGTCGTTGGCGATTGGCTGCACTCATGCTTCACACACAGGCCATGCTTGCCCTAGTCATCACCAGTCACACTGACAGAGGGTGATGGACTGCCTGCTGAGGTCACACACACACACACACACACACACACACACACACACACACACACAGCTGTCAGACTGAGTGATAAAGCACATAGACAGAAACACAGACAGATAGACGGACTTGTCCTTTCCCCTCGCCCCCTAAGAAGTAGGTCAGTGTGTTAAATTCATTCTCATGACGAGCTTTCACTTCACAGTAATTCACTTATTCGTTCATATTATTAGGTTTAAGCTTCTCTCTGTAGCTCGTGGAAACCAACAGAACACATAAAGGAATCAGGACACCACTTGCTTTTTGTTTTTTTATACCCTTCTCTCATTTTGTTTTTGGCCTTGGTGACCGAGGCCATGATTTCTGTGCTCTGCTCACATTTCAGAGCTTACAGGTAGCTGCTGTCAGGTGCAAAAAAGTTGACCTTTCAAAGGGTAGCAGCCGCCTTTCAAACAATTTGTTCTTGAAATTCTAGTTTGGATCATTAATGGGTTTCAAAAAGTCAAATATTCTGTAATTGGCTCAGTTTTGATTTAACTAACTGTCACAAAAAATGAGATATTTTTAATGGCACCAACATTATGTTAATTATTTTTTCCCCTCTCTTTAACACAACTGTCCCCATCTCGTGCCAACTCCATATCTATCCATCCATCGTCTTTCTCTCTTCTCCTCCGTTTGAAATAGCTTGTCTCTCCTCTGATGTTTTGCATTTGCATATAACCTCAGTCTTCTGGCTCCATGGCACACACACTTCTATACTAACAGATGACAGGCTTTGATATGTTCTTCCACATTGCCTCGTTTCTCCTTCCCTCTGTACCGTTTCCTTAATGAGGGGGAATTTCAGAGCGAGACCCTCTCACGAAGACGAGGAGAGAGATTTCAGAGACAGAGGTCAAAGGAGACTCATCTGTAGAGAGACTGAGACGCTTAAAATGCTGGTTGTGTAAATGCCTCTTAACAGCTCAGGAATAAGGATGAAGGTGAGGTAGCCTTGTGTGCGAAGGTGTGTATGAGTGTCAAATGTGTGTGAACAAATGCAAATGAAATATGTGGAAGCCAGCTATGAGTGTCACAGATGTCAAGCGGGTACAGAGAGAGATGTGAAGTTAGGTCTCCGTGTCTGTAGCTTACTGAGAAACATGTTCTTTCCTGTGTTATATTCATCCATCCTTCATCATAGTTAATGATTTATATGAGAAACTTAGAATTGCACTAATGTAATTCATCTGTAGTTGCACATAGAGCACATAATGTACCACACTTGCCACTTGTCTTACATTTAGTATTGTAATTTCAAAGGTATGATTGCAAGCTAATTCTATTCTGTGCACATCAACCCACCCACGCAAAAAAAAAAAATCACAGTGACTGGGCTTTATTGCTGAGAGCTAGAATCAAATCATCCTTCCATCCTCCGTGGTTCTGTGTCTGAATACCAGTGCACGCTCCAGGCTAATGCATACAGGAGTCCTCTGAGAGCCTTAGAGACACACACACAAACACACACACATGCATACAAGGCATGATTTAGAGCTGGAAACAGTTTTAGTATTTTTGCATACAGGGAAAAGGGAAGCAGAGATCACCCTTCTATGTTATTGTCATGCTATACAGTAATTTACCGTAGTATTTTTATATTGGAAAGTTGGTCCCATGCATCAACGGTACTAAATCAAAAATTATTACATCTGTAAGTCTTGTTTGCTTCCCAACAGAGGTGTTCAGTTTAACATATCACGTGTGGTACTAAGAGCAACAAGCAACACAACCCTTCCATACCATCGGCTTATCATCATCAGCCAGTTCTTTACTTTGCTTCTTTGGTCTTAACTGGCAGCTCGTGTGAATTTATTTGCTGGAAACAGCTGACCATGGTTTTACATTGTACATGATTCAACCAAATGTTTTTCCTTCCCGAAGAAGGAAGGTCATAAAGGGCAGGTGATGCCTCGGACTGATCCACCGGACTGATCCATTGGCCTCGTCGACTGCTGGACTCTTTATTAGATTGTTTGTTGCTTACACTTGTTTATTTCAGTGAACTTTGTAAAGTGCTGTGAGACAACTCTGTTGTGATATTGGGCTATACAAATAAATTGAATTGAATTGAATTGAAAATGACCAAATTAATGAGCTGAAAGTGACCAAACGCCTCACACCAAACGGTTGGGTTTTGATTTTCTATTAAATAGAGTTTGGACATGGCCCCTGACTGCACTGATGGAAGATGAAAGTTAAAGAATAGTCCACTGGAATGAAGAAGGATAAAACAGCCAGATTTATTAGATTGTTTGTTTGCTTACATTTCTTGTTTATTTCAATGAACTCTGTAAAGCACTGTGAGACAACTCTGTTGTGATATTGGGCTATACAAACAAATTGAATTGAATTTAGTCTTGCTTGTGAAATATATTAGATATAGCAAAAAAAAAAAATGGTTTAGGCTAGACAACTGAAACACTTAGTTATGGTTAATAATAAGGAAGACATAATTGCAGGTCTGCTGTGGGATACATGGAAGTTCCATTTGCTGCATTCACGTTCACCACCCTGAATCGCCACACCCTTACTTTCCACCTCGCTACATATGGGACAAATTATTTCCTGCTCTGACGATGACCGCTGGCACTGCTCGTAAATCCTAAGGTGTGGAATGATCCATTATGGACGCATTTCCTAGCGATAGCAGCAGAGTCCATTTTGCTGCAATCGTGCAGTACGTTTATAGTGAGCGGTTCAGTTGTTGGTAAAGGACGAAGAAGCTGCACTTGTTCACGGTTTCTTTACCTCCAATTCCTCGAAGGGAGAGTTTGGAAGCTACATCATGTGGTAGCTGGGAGGGAATTGTTGATCCTCCCTGCATGCCTCTTTTGCACAAGCCTTGTGGTGAAATGAATGAATCAGGGGAACACAGGACCTTTGAAGTGGTACTGAGCAGAATACCGCCTCAAACCACCGAGCCGCTACTAAACGGCCCAGCCCTGGCAGCGTGGCATGACACAATGACATTTCCATATGATGTCTGCTCCTAATAGACAAAAATACACATTCAGGCTGTTTGGGGCTTGGAGTGCAGAAATGTGTGTTGAATACAGACTTGGATTTGAGCTGAGAGGTGAAATGAAGGAGTTAAAAAGCAAACAAAAAAGGATTTAATGTAATGTATTTCCAGCACAAAGATTCTTTAATTTTCCATTTTAATTTCCTGTTTACCTCCTTTCCTCTTGCTGGTTTACATGCCGTTGTCTTCTTGACATGCCTCTGTTTCAGCAGCTCGCTTAAACAAGACCGTTGTTGTGTTTCAGGAGGAAGAGATGCCAGAGGTAGAGATAGACATCGATGACCTGCTGGAGGTCAACAGCGATGACGAGAGAGCCAGCAAACTGCAGGTAAACCCCTGTGTCTGTCTTTGTGCCTACACATCTATTCTTAGCAAACCCCGATGGTATATACGGGACATGAATCAGTGTATAGGTGATGCAAAGTTGAGATGATCGAGTTGTGGTTTTTATCACCCATGTGTAATGTTGTGTGCTACAAACAGTTACCTCAAAAAACTCTGTCTTATGATTGCAAGGTTTCTTTGGTTGTAGCCACTTTCACTCAGTGTACATTCTTGATTTCCGTCGACAACACTGAGAACGTGTATCTTGTTACTCCCTTCAGTTGTGCATGTCTTTTTTTCCGTCAGAGCTTAGATCACATGTTTTGTAGATGAAAACCTTTGCTGTTGTCAGACTTGTCAAATTGGCATTCCTGCCTTTTCTACTGTATGTTGGATTTCTCCCTGTATGATTCATACTGCCTCTAACTGCTGTTAACTCTGGCAGACTGATATAAAAGCCTGGTGCTGAGCAATGATGATTTACACAAACAACTCCTACCATTCAGTTTGACCCGAGCTGTACTGAAAATATCTTTAAGTGACATAATGTAGCCGTACACCAACAACTGCCAAAAAGGCCAGAGGATGTCGAATTGTACATTAAGTTGACATTTCACTTTCTTGAATAAAAAATAAAAGTCCAATAGCTAACTGGCTCGAAGTTGATGTCTGAAAACGTTCCTCGACAACTCACTGTTTTCCTTCTTTTTCTTTTCACACAGGAATCATTAACAGACTGCTACAAACCAACAGAGGTGAGTATGTTTAGGATGTCTGTCATCTACGCATACAATAAAATGCTCAGTATCAATGACCCAGCAGCTTGCGTGTAGACAGACATTATTGATGCGCACATATACTGTTCGATTTGCAGCGTGTATGTAGAAGCTTCATGTCCCAGATATGTGTGTGTGTGTGTGTATGTGGTTAATTAATGTCTGGTGACACAAGTACATATTGATTTCCGCTTTCCACTGTCACCCTGACCTAAATACAACGTTAAAACAATCAGCAGCTACACACACACACACACACGCTAAAGACGCTGTTTGACACTGTTACCGAAGAACAATAACAAGAACGCTAAATTTGTTTACTAGTTAATTTGGTTGGTTTAATTGGGGTGTGTGTGATTGGGTGAAGGGATGCGTGTGTAGAGGTGTTAAGTGTTTAAGTTCAGGTGAGGTAGGGTTAAGCTATTTTAGTGATTAAAGGTAGTATAGACCAATCACATTACCTCCACATACAGCCATACAGGCTATCCCATCTGTCATCATTGTGTGCATTTGTGTGAGTGTGTGTGTGTGTGTGTGTGTGTGTGTGTGTGTGTGGCATTAGGTCGACCTGCGACAACGGCTACAAGGTCACTGGTGGCCAAAGCTAGAGAAGTGTGGCCGCTGATGCGTGTCACACCTACACACAAACACATTGTAATCCCTTGAGAATGGAGTAGCACAGATGCCATTTTGAACACAATCCCACAGTGGAGGCACCAACTGGGGATAAACGGTGAACGACAGAAGCTATGGAGAGAAAAGGTGACAAAAGATAGATGGCAGGGATGAAGGGAGGATGAGAAAAACAGAATGCACAGAGAAAAAAAAGGCAGAAAAGACAGTCATGAAGGGGAGAGAGGCAGAGGAGAGGTACAGGAGCAGATAGGGGAGGGGGAGGCATCAGTAATTAGGACACGAGCTGTGTCACTCCTGGTATAATGAAGGGGATTATATTCCAGCATATTCTCCACCGCAGTCACATTAGCGTGCACCTCTCTACAGCGTCTTGCTTAAACACAAGGTGTGGGGTCTCTTTGTCCTCATTCTTTATGGTTTCATAATCCAGTGTTTCATCACTGTAATTTAAGGGGCAATACAACCATTAAATGTGATTTGCTGCACTGTTTGTTTTCCATCCCTTCAGTATGACTTCTGACTGCATTCAGTGCAAATAAAAGATATTTTTAAGTCAGCTCTGCTCAGTAACCATGGCACCTTTTCTACTATACAATCACCAATGGCACAAAGAACTGATTCATTTGGTTGTCCATCACCATAAAAAGTCAACAGTCACACTTTGTAATGTTGCATGTAGATGCCAAAATTAGACTATCAAACAAGCTGCCACAGGATCTGTCGTCAGGCCAAGAGTTAGATGAGAAAATCGATACTATTGTCAAAACCAGCAGCCCTTTACCTTAATTTAGCATAATGGCCGGAAATGGGAGCCTGGCTCCTTCTGTATACACACAACTGTCTGCCTAATTCTTTTTTTTCCCTTTCTTTGTTGCAGGACTTTGTCCGTGAGTTGCTGGGCAGGATAAGGGGAATGAGAAAACTCAGTGCGCCGACTAAGAAGGGCCTATAATGGCTGTAATGTCAACCATCAATCAACCACTATGTCATCTCAGCTCCACCTACTTAACCCACTCAACATGAACTGTCATCATAAAGAATAACTTATCTATACATAACAGCATTAGTAACAATTCTGCAACCTGCAAACATGCACCATGAACTCCATGCGTATAGCACTAGTTATTCATTTCACACTCGCATAGGATAACAAGGCGTATTACGATATTTGACTGTTGAGAGGTACTTAAGCAAAACAGAGCCACGTGGTTCAATAGCATACAAGCCACAATAAAATGTCAAGGCCATGCCAGGAATATGCCAGAACTGCAACTGTGCTTTAACATGAATACCACCTAATTCCACATTTCAGAGCCATTTTACAAGCTGATGCTCCAATCCCAACAGCCATACAGACTAAAACACCAACTAATCACAAAAAGGGCGGTGGTAAAAAAAAAAAAATGTTTGTACTGCAGTAGGTGTGAAATTAACTGTGGCACTATGTAAACACAGTGCTTCATGTTTTTTTCATTTTTTTTTACTAAAAGGTTTTGCTGTTACTTCGGTTTTTTTTTGTTAAATGTACTGTATGTTGCCATTTATTGTTCATGTGATTGAAATGTGGTCTTCAACAGTTTCTTTTTTTTCGTTTTTGTCCTACTTTGAAGTCACCCTCCTTATCCTCACTCCGTCAGCGCTTGTAAGGGAGCTCTGTAGTTTTATTTAAGCACAAGGCGTTAATGCATCAATTCTGTCCCTTCATGACGTGTAAACTCTGGGAAGAGTGGGGACATTTTAGCAAACACGGCGAAAATAATGAGAAGATTTTTGCTTTTTACCCACTGTTCTAGTTCACTTTTCACCACAGCAAGGCATGATGGGTGTTGCAGTTCTCCATGTGAGACTACAAAACCTGTATGATTGGCAGCCTTTCACTTATCATTTTATGCGGTGTTCATTGCTCTCCCTCATCAGAATACATATCAGTCGGTTGTTTAGGTTTAAGCACAAAGCCCAAACTTTGTAGTGGTTTCTCTCACTCTGGTTCACTTAACTCTGCTAACTTGCCTCTCTAATAGTGGTTGATGTTGCCTTTAAAAAGATATTCAGGATCAGTTCACCTTTTTCTCAACACTGAACCTTAACTACTGACAACCTGAAGGCAAATATGCTTGAGTCAGAACCTGAGGACGACTTGAAACTTTGACATGATTAAACCTGTCAGGTCCTGCAAGGGAAGGTGTGCCAAAAGTGGGAGTATTATGTCCTGAATGTCGTACGTTATGGAGGCATTAGTGTGACACAGCATTTCCACGCAGATTGTTTAAGTTTGTGAAACATCTTCGGGTGGGCGCAGAATTTTTAAAGACGTTTAAAAACTTTTCCAGGTTGCAGCAAATATGTTGTAATGGCATAATCCCAGGTTTAAGAGGTGGATATAGTTATTTATTGTTGTTAATGACCTTCTGTGCACCAACACACTCAAAAACCTGTAAGCTCTGGTACAATCATGACTCTTATTATTGGATTGGGCCCAGTTTCACTTCTGAGCAGTCAATCGTGAACCGACTGGAATGGAGCAGACTTAAACCTGCTGTGTGATATATACCCTCAGCTGCCAAAGACAAAAGCAGGGCAATGTTTGGTTTTAACATAACACTTGCAAAGCACCCGTCTTGCATGCTAACAACAGAGAAATAACACTGGTAAAGAGTATAGATATTATGATAATATTATTATTATTATCAAGCAAAAAAAAATACTTTTTTGACTTAGCTACCATGTCTGACTTTGTAGAACTTTTTTGTTGAAACAACGTGACTGTCACGTTGGGGAGAATCCAGGAAAATTTTAAAAATGGTGCTGTTTTTGATGTTCTTCCCAGGTTTTGGTTGTATGAAGCGCATTTCACTGTCGGTTGAAGCCAGAGAAATGTGTCTGCAAGAAATGTGTCTGTCTATTCATGGGTTGCATATAGTCTAAAATGGTGTCCTCTTTGCATTTCCTTTCTTCAGTTTGAACTGGGCTGGATGGGTGTCACCAAACTAGCAAGCTAGCAATGGTGGATTTGTTTGCAAAAGATCATAGGTTTTCCAGATCAGTGAATTGGAAGGAAAAGTTGAAAAGGAAGCCATTATAGGCAACTGAGATGCATCCAGGATTCATGTCGAGGTACTCCATAGGATTTTCTCTGTCAAGAAATAGTTCAGGGGCAATAGGTTGATATTTTATAATTTATGGGATTTCGTGTGGAGAGTATTTCGAAAGTGTCCATACTAGAAAGCTTTACGTTTGCATGTATTTTTAAAGTCGCATGTTGAGGGGAACATTTTGTTGGCCCAAAGGTTTTTATTTCACAAAATAACACTTTTCTTTTTATACCTTTATTATTATTATTATTATTATGACTAAAATGTTCGGTTTTTCAGCTGCAGTTTTGTTTTTCTGTACATCCACAATAAGCGTTCTTGTTTTTAAAATGTAATGTGGTGTGTGGTTTGTTTTTGCTGATAATAAAAATGCAGAATGACTCTGTACTGTTCAAAGAGAAGTCTTACCTGTGTATTTTTTTTTATTAGTTTAATTATATGGATAAAGGATGTTTGTACTTTATTTAAAGTAAAAGTTTAACATTTTGGTAAATTAACTAATTTGCTTTCTCTCTGAGAGTTAAATAAGAAGCATAATACCACTCTGATGTCTGTACAGTAAATATACAGCCAACCAGCAGCTGGTAAAAACAACAGGACACAAGCGGAAATGGATTGTCTGGTTCTGACCAAAGGTAACAAAATTCTTCTACTAGCAACTCCTGTTGCCAGTCTGTATGCTAAGCTAAGATAAGCTAAGCTAACCAGCTGCTGGCTTTAGTCATATTCAAAAGAGGGATGTTGATTCTCAACAAGAAAGCAAATAAGCTTATTTCCCAAAATGTCAAAATATTCCTGATGAATAGTGTCTTATCTATGATTGAGCATATGCCATTACTCAGATATGTTGAGGTGTGTGTGTGTGTGTGTGTAGAATAGAGTACAGTAGAGTAGACTAAAGCTTTAATGTCACTGAGGGGCATTTTGGCTTGCAAACAGCAGTCATTAGTGAATGAAAATGGCTATCCAGGCAATGAACATACAACAAAAACATAGGCTATATCCACATATAAACACACATGTCGCTGTTGTCATTGCCACCAAAACTGTCTGTGGAAGATCCTTGGTGTGTGTGCTTTCACATGCCAATTTTTCTGCGCAAGGGACATACTAGAGAATCATGGTTGCCAATGTGTGCCTTCTCAGTGCCACACAGTGTGGCTGTAGTTAAGGAGAACAGTCCTGGGCGCTGTCTGATTCTGTAAAGAGCTCATCAGGGTATGAAATTATTGCTCAGTGAGCGCATGAGTAGCCTTTCTCTGCGGCATGTCTAGCCCCATATGGACTAGCCTACTGTACATTGTTGCTAGGTAGAAAAGTGTTCCCTGGTCTCTGAGACAGATTCAAGACTGTTATTTAAAAAGGCCATTGTGACGACAGTAAGAAAGAATAGCCAACTCACAATGAAACTTCAAGTTGTGTGAACGTCGATGTGCGAGGGAACAAGTCAACCTCACAGCAGATCAAAGCTTATAAACTTTTATTCCTCAGGCGAAGTCATGTGGAAGAATATAGGCCAGTTTACAGAGGAGACAGACAGTGGGAGACACACTTGGTGATCGTGTCACAGCTTTTATTCCAGCAGAGAACGTGATAATGAATGTCTTCTGATTCACTGACACACATTCCCTAACAGCCTTGTGGATTTCGCTGCGGGGAACAGAACTGCACACACACACACACACAGACACACACACACTTCTGCTGCTGTTACGTGTTGGGAGGAACAGATAGCTGAAGCGGTGCCAGTGCGAATGTGCAGTGCAACAAGGCTGCATGTGCCTTTAAATTCCATGACCCACTTTTCACAGCTGGGGCTGGCTGGCAGGGAGCGCTCGTGCACGCTGCCTTGAATAATTGGGACTGCAAGGTGAATGTGAGGAGAATAGTTAAGGATGGGAGCTTCCCCCCGCCAGCCAGCGTGCGTGGTTCAGTCAGCTGGCTGCACACCAGCAGATCTCACACCAGCGCTGTCCCCGAGCCGCTGTCGGTCATGGTGTTTTCCGAATATTAAAACTGATGTGAACTGAGACAGTTGCTTGACAGAAGAACGAAAATTGTATGGATGTATGAAATGAAGTGAGACTGACATGAGTGAGGGACTGCCATTTTGATGAGTGGTTTCCACTTTATGCTGTTGAAGCCACTGTAAATTTCCAATGAACACAAAAGCAATGCATCATATATCCTAGTGTGAAATAGCCCGGCAGGCCCTACTGTAAATTTGATGTCTTCCCATCCCCCTCCTCATTTTGCCATCCTCTCTCTTGAGCCTTATCCTCCTCTCCACCCCCTTACTCTCTTCTTCTACTTCACCATAATTTTCCCCCTCTCCCTTGTGGATGTAGCGATCCATCATGACAATACTTCAGAGGGGCACAAAGGGGGAGTAGATTGAGAATCGAAAAAGACTCATACTGTACATGCCAGGGTAGTAAAGAGAGAGATGAGAGATAGGGTGACACCAGCAGCATCTACCCCCCCCCCCCCCCCTCCAGCTCCCTCCAGCTGGGAGATAGATCCCATCTCGTCTCCAGTGCTGTGGAACCCAACGACAGCATCAGACAAATGATGGGACGATGTGTCACGGTGAAGCAGCCTGCTCATTCATTCACATGACAGGCAATTCAGCCATACAGCATCACTTATTACCCAGACAGAGCGAAAGAGAAAGGGGGTGAGGCTTTCTTCTGTCACCTCCATGACACAGAGCTGTGTTTACCCGGCAGGCTAGACCTGCTGCAGTGTGGCCAAGGAAGACACAGACTCCCCCCTTTCGTAACCTGCCATGATCTAGTATGACAGGGACACTACTAGAAACAACTTAAGTGCACTGAAAAGAGGTCCAGGAGAAGTTATATCAAATGGCGTAATTTCCAGCAGGATTATGTGTTTTGGACACTTGCTGAATATTTTATTCTACTTTAACTTTAAGTACGACCAAATCCCTGGGAACAACTGCCTTTCTTGACTCTATAAATACTATATAACATACTTGCACATGTTCCACTTACACAGGTTGCGTAAGCTTGTGTGTGTGTGTGCGCTTGTCTCGAAACCTGCAGTTCATCTCGAGGGAAATCTATTTAACTTCAGTACACTGAGCCCATTCAATTTCCCAGCACTCAATACATAAATGTTAAAACTCCTGCACTTCAAGCATAAAAAGATGTAGACGTGTACAACATAACACAGACTTTGTTGGCAACATTGGCGATTTTTACTATTACTACTAAAACTACTACTAAAACTACTACTAAAAATACTACTACTACTACTACTACTACTACTACTACTACTAGCTGGAGGCCAGCATAGTAGATAGCAGACATGGCTGAAAAGGTGGGAATTTCTTTTCTGCAGCAGTGTTAGTAAGCTCAAGGTCAAGGCCTTTATGCCAATATTTACCTTAGTAAATACTGCCATCGATAGTAATAGATGATGGGTTGGACAAAGGAAAAGGGTATGAATTGTGTAGTGTGCTGTGGCAGAAGAAGTATGTAGATCCTACTATAAGCAAAAGATTGTAAAACTGCTTGATTTTAAAGAAAAATCGATTTATTTTATATAATCAATTTTTTAGCAATCCTGCTTATGTACAATTAGTATTATCAAAATACAACATTTCTCTCTGTAATATAGTGAAGCAAAGGTATAAAGTACCTTAAATGTACTTTCATTCCACCACTGGTACAGTGAATTCTAAAGCTACTAGATAAATTCTGAGTCAAACATTATAACACAAGCTAGTAGTGCTCATTAGGAGATATTCTGTCCCAAATCATTAGGACAATAGCAGTAGATAATAGTGGGGATGGATACAGAGCCTAGATGTTGTGCCTTTAAGGCACTATAGTTCTGCAGTGCCCTAAGCCTACCTGACACAATAAATGCCTGGATGTCAGACAGTAAACACTGCTGTTATAAACACTGTAGACAATACCACTGCGACCACCCGAGGGATTAATTGCAGGGATTTAGAATTAATAGCACTATTTACACGGGTCACAAAGCCACATGTCTGCTAGCCTGCTTGTGTACCAACTACTTGTTTTTGTACGTTTGTTTTCTTGGCTGTGATTGGCTGTTTCCGTGCATACCCGGAGGGATGAGATTGGTCAGCTGTAGAGGGCCTCATACCTAGATACAGCATGCGGTGTACAGCTGAGCATTTGTGTGTGTGGACAGTAAGTGTGTGCTCAAGGCAAGTCTATGAAGACAACATGGGGGAGGTGGGAGGGGGTGCTGGTTGGGGATCTGTCTATCTGCAGGGGGTAAGTTCAGATCATTCTCCATTATGCCATCTGTTTCTAGTGAATTATGTAGAGACAGAGATAATTAAAGAGGCTATTACCATTCTGCTACCGAAACAACACAGACATGCTTAGCGCCCTTACAAGAGTGCAAATTACAACAGTAATGCATAACAGGAGAGAAGAGTGCTAGACCTGCAAGTAGTGTTTAAGATTTAGTCTTATTTGATCCATACATAAAGATCTCTAAAGATATTATCTCATAAAAAGAAAAAAGGCCTATATTTCCTCATAATAACACCAATGACCAATACCACCCCCTGGATAGGTTAAAGCAGCATTAATACTCTGACTCTCTGGTGTGCTATGTTTTATAAACAGGATCAGGAAAACGAACAGGGAGGCTATCATTGTCAAATCAATGGCATTAGTCATTGGTTGCTGTGGAGAAATAGTCCTGTCTGTCTGCTGCTTTAAAGGTAATCTGAGGATATAGAGACAGGGCGACAGCGATGGAGACAGATGGAGTAGGTCTTAAAGGAAAAGTGATAAGATAAAAAGGGAAAGAAGTGAAAAGCAAGTTCAGGTTACAGTATATACTGTACTGTGTGGCGCAATGTGACAATTAATCATCAGCTTTCATCTCTGCTGTAAAAAGGCAGCGCTGTTACAGTCATGGGCTGCTAGATGACAGCAGTCAGCCCTGTATGGTGATGTGCTTCATTATTAATCGACAGAGAACGTGTGATTTCACCATCACTGGAACATCTGCGAAACTGAATGAATGAAAAATCAACCACATTCACGTTTTGTGAGGCGTTACATGCGAGAGAAAAAATTATTTGAAGGGTCGTGAAAATTTGCAGTCGAGCTGTGAATATCCATTGCTAAAGTGATATCAACTCTACACTGACATCTGTTTACTTGATGAGATGAGTGTTTGGTAGGTGGCAACGTGTTATATTGACAACACAGCGGCGCGTCTCTGCATGCTGGTTTGAGATGGATTTTTGCAGCCTAAGCATTGTTTACCTGATTATCTCCTAGATTTTATTCACTTGTTTATATAATTAGCTACGATATTGCCTTCAATTGCTGGCAGAAATATTGCAATTGCAGGGGCATAACAGAACATGCTTTAACGACCCTGCACAGAATAGAAAGTTCTATTTTACATGGCACTGAAAATTCAAAGATGTGGCAGTCTCCCTTTCCCAAAACGGATATTGTTTGGAGAAAAACTCTAGTGGTGGTAATAACAGTAATGATTCTGGTTATAACCCATAATTCAAAGCAGCGTGAAGTAAAGAACGTTGCCCCTAAAAACATGCATTTACTCAAGCAGCTTCTTACTATGAGTGATGTGCTTCTACAAAACAGCCAAAAAGCAATTCTGGTAATTTCACATTAGGGATTTGCATATTTATGTGCTCTCCATATTGCACACACATGCTACATATACACCACAGCCCTAATGAAGCAGATTATGCTGAATATTAAACCATTAAATAAATACACAAAAATGTTTCTTTTTTCCAAACTTAAACTTTGACTGTTGCTTATTTAGACATGGATGTTATACAGAGGGACTGGCTTGGGGCACACTTTGACGGTCTTTAATAAAGATCCTTCTAGGTATAAAAAGCTGCTGTTTGTGCCTGGATTGTTTATCCTGCTTGCTAAACCAGTCTGTTTAATCTAGAAATGTATCTGTTCTCCCCCCGGAAGTTTGCTGGCCAATGCTTTGGATCCTGTGCAAGCGAGCGCACAAGCACATTAGTGCACAAATTAATTCAAATAAATCAGTGGGGAGCAAAGAGGCTGCTTGTCCTCAAAATCAATCAGTTCCTCGATCTGCTTATTCCTCAGCAGCCCCGCTCCCAGCCTTAGCTGATCCTCCACGAAGAGCCCCGAGTGTTAATCAACAGAGGATCAGCATCCTGGAGTGGAAATGTCTTTCCTTCAAATCTTGTGCACATTTAGGTCAAACAAACACACTTAATCTGTTTGTCTTCCCTCACTTCAGTTCAGCAGGTAAATACTCGATGCCATGCAGAGACTCGGTGTGTATATTATTTTCATGGTGAGGATTTATTGTGTAGGGAGAATCTCAAGATCCCTCTCCCCCGGGAGCCAATTACAGACAGTTCTGAGAGTCTTTCATGCGAACACAGTCAAACACACATGACCTTGGACGTCACCCCAGGCTTAACTACCACCTACTGACTTAACCCTGTACCTCAGGACTAACCCTGCCCGGTTTCTGACACAAGCAGCAAACAAAAATGGCAAACAGACATCAAACACAAAGACAAAAACAGATACTTAACACTAAGAGGAGGAAGTCTGAGGGGTTTGTCTGAAAGATAAGCAGGGCTGAATGAGTAAAGTCCCCTATTCACAATCAGCATTTTCCCATCCTTTCTATCTCCGACGCCGTCAGACGCCACACAGAGGCCCAGGAGTGTGTGTGTTTGTCTGTCTGTCAGTGTGTGAGTCTGTGTGTGTGTATATACCTTCAGGCCAATATCTCCTCTCCCTCCACCTCCTCCATCAGAGGAATTGCCAAACAGCTGGTTGCCATGGTGGCCATTTCTGTGGACCAATCAGTAGCCACTTTACTGGGGGTCCAGAGGGGGGTAAGCCTGCAAAGTCTGCCGGATAGCAGCGATATGAGCGGAGATTAGCATACATTCAGCCAGAAACAGTAAATCCTCTCTCAAATATCACTGGGTTAGTTTAAATAACAGTGGTCTGTTCTATTTCGGTCTCATTGAAACACCTCTTTGTTAAAAGGGTAACTGTGAGGTGAAATGCCTTTTATATTTCTATGCACGGTGTTATTCATTGATGTTAGTGGTGATAATTTTGTGGTAATATGACACACAGGATGCATTAAAGCTACTGCTATTCATGCATTAATATTCCAGCCATTAAACATATTCATTCATTTTCAAGCAATGAGATGAATGCTGTGATTTAAATGTCTTACTGATGCATCAATGAAACCTAATGAGAAAGATATTGAACCCCCATAAAGGGACTGAGTGCTGTTTAGATGAGTCAAAAAATATCAAATGTTAGACGAGGGCTCCCTCTAATGGCCATATTGTACAACAGTGATGCATTAAGCATTACTGGGGTGTCACTTCAAAACCTCTGGCCATTAATAAACAGTAGATCTGCTCCATGATCGCTGTCTGGATAAAGCCATACATTGCTAAAGATGGTGATTTTGAATTCTGAATCCTAAACTTAAAGATGAAGAGTTCCTTTTTGGGTATATTTTACACCTTTTGGGTAATTCTACTGTAATTTTGTCTGTCTTATATTTAGGATTCTTGGCTTTGGTAGGAGAAACACCAAATTCCTTGTATGTGAAAACCTACTGCACAGACACCAAACTATTGTTCAAAAGATTATTTTGATATAAAAGATCATATTGATGTGCCCACATTGCCAGTAGATGTCAGCATATGACATTAGCTAGACCTGAGAGCATGCAGTTTCACTAGCACACCTTGCTCCATCTCAAACTTACCAAGCAGTCTTTTTTCAAACAGTTCAGACATCACTATTCAGACATACATTAACTAAACTCAACATTTTTGGCTCAGTGGGGGAGAGTTCAGACCCTACAGGGTGTCAGGTAAGGCTCTGGAGATTATAAAGTGCATTTAAGGGCCAAAATGAAGCTAATGTGTGAATGACTGAGACTAATGGTGTGTGTGAAAAGTTGATTCTGCCTCTCATAAGTGATTGTAGCAGCCCACCCTGAGTTTGGTGCTCTTAGATGAGGTGTGAGGCCGTGTCGCCCCCCACCTGTCCGTGGGAGGGCACCCGGCCTGTCGGGATCAGGTCCCTCGGGTTCCTGCCGCTAATCCCGCTGACGTCAGAGACATGGCGGACCAGGATGGCAGCGACTCATCTCCTCCAGAGTCCCAAGGTGAGCTCCCACCGACGGAAAAGTTCACTCTAAAAAACTTTTCACACGCACGAAAGAGTTGTTTAGGCTGTTGAATGCTGACCGGCGGAGGGGTTTTTGTTTGTTTGGTCGGTGTTTGAGGCTGAGAGACTCCAGTCCTCGGTGCCGGGTCGGTCACGGGAGTGGGATTAACTATCAACCGACTCACCCAACCGGTTGCTTTACGTTTATTAAACACGACCTGCTCTTTAAACAACTCCATGTTTCTCCAGTTTTACCTTTGTCGTCGTCTTTGACAGGCATTTTGAGCTCCTGCTGCGCTGGCACACACCTGTTGCTGACATTTTGTCAACTATTGAAATGCTCCCTCAGTTTGACTCGACAGGTGAATTAACGGAAATGGGCACTCGGCTGTTTGGCTTTATAATGTGTCTTCGGGCTACAACTTTATTCTCGGGCTTTTACGGGTGTTCTTACAATGTTGTTTTTTCTTTTTTACTCTGTGCCCAGTTTGGTCTGCCGTGCTAATGCCTGAAATCTTTCTGCTAAGGTGGATAAACGGACATCTGTGACCTTAAATGGGTCAAATTTACGTCATCGATAACATTAAATTATCAACGCTCAACTTTACGGCCGAAATCGACCACTTAGAGCCACATTAAAGACTTGTGTCTCTTATTTAATCTCAATAAGCTGTAAAAAAAAAAATAATAAAAAAAAAAAAAACCTT